>NC_084624.1:11718703-11796203 GCF_033978795.1 Nerophis ophidion | reverse complement strand
CGTATAAATCTTGCGACTTTTTCACGGCCAAACCGGACGCGGGCCGCACTCTGCCCACGAGCCGTATGGTTGAGACACAAACACCTTTTTGCACATGCGTACACCTTTTCTGCAGAACACACGCAGGAGAGTCTGGGAGGGGTGTTTGGTCAGTGTTGCATTGAGCAAGGCATGAGTCCGGGCCGCGGGGGTAAGGGGAGATGTTTTCTAAGCCCCTCAGATGCGCCGGACAGCTCTCGACGCTCTAAGGAACTTTTGGCTCGCAGAGGCGCTCAGAAGAAACTCTTTCTCGCTTTAATTGCTTTAGAGACGCTCCTTACAAAGACACAGTGGGCAGATTTACCTCCCGTTTAAGTTCTTATTTCCATTGGTTCACAAGTTAATCCTCTTTTTTTTCCGCCGGAGATGCAGGGAAAAAAGCACATTGAAGATGGACGTGATGTTAGAATAAAAATAATAATAATGATAACGGTGCAAAAACTGAAAATTAAGTCATTGGCATGCATTTTATTATTGATTATTAGATTTGCAGTGATTAAAAAATAAATTAAAAAAAAAACATTAAAAGGCTACTTTGCTGCCCTTAATTCTCTACCTAAACGGTTTTGCTCCGGGAGAAGAAATCTCCCTAGAAAAAAGAAGAGAAGGGCATTATTGCCCTAATCCTCTTACCCCGCAGTCGTCCTAAAACCGGCCCTTTTTGGCGTCTTGTCTTCCAGACCGCGTCCCAAAATCCTCATGCAGGGCCGGCAAAGGCATCCATTAGTCATCGAGGAATAAAAGCCCAAATGCAAACAAAAGAAAAAAAAAAAACTAAAGGTTTTCATCCCTAAAATGAAAAGAAAGTCAATTGGATTTAGCTCGTTTTAAGGAAGCAGAAATGTAAACAAAAAATGTGGTAAAATATTGCTTAAACTAAGGCTGAAATAAAGTTTAATTATGACATTAAAATATGCTGAAAGGTGTTTCAACTGTAATTGTTCATTTGCATAATTAATTAGGGGAAAGTGTTGCGTTAGCGCCTTTTTCAGGCCTTTTATTAAAAACGCAGACGTGCTGTAAAGTTAAATAAGTGTTCTTTTTTTTTTTAAATGCTAATTTTCGATACAAAAATGTTCGTTTGGGATGTTTTGAAAAATATATATATATATATATATATCTGTAAAGCAGGGGTTTCCAAAATGAGGCCTGGGGGCCATTTGCCGCCCGCAGGTCATTCTTTACCAGCACATTTTTTTTTTTTATTGAAAAAAACAAAAAAAAACATAAAAAGTGGTATAAAAGCGCAAACAGGTGAAATGGAACAAGAACATGTTGCAATGCTTTTATAACACTTTAAAACATAATAATGAATCAAAATCAATGTCATTTTGAATTCTTGACCTATTCTAGGCTTCAATTACGGCACATTAAATGATCCACTTTGAAATATTTTTTGGGGGAAAATGTTGCATATTTTGTGTTTTGCCATATAAAAAAACTGAGCAGTTTTTTTTAAAGAGGCCTAAATCAAACATAAAAAACAATAAAACTTAAAATTGACGGATATATCTTAAATTGATCTCGAGATTATTGTGCTATAAGTAAACAGTAAAAAAAATGTATATTTAGTTTTTTAACACTGTAATTATATTAAGTGTCATAGCGCAAAAAATAATAATGAATCAAAATCCAAAATTAAGGCTCCAATTATTATATAATCTCAAATGTTCCGCCTAAAAAATGTATTGGGTGAAAATATTGCATGTTTTGTGTTTTTTCCATTGTTTCCCCCCTTTAATGTTGATCTAGAGATTTAAAACTTGAATAATAATGAAAATAGCAATACTGAATAATGACACATTTTTAATATTTTTTTGCCCAAAACCCTTAGGGGTCCCCGGGATTATAACTGAGTGCCGGCCTAAATGTATATTTATATATATATATATTGCATTGGTTTTTAAAATACAAAATATGAAAATGGCCCCCGCTTGCTTTGATTTTTTTTAGTGTGCGGCCCTCAGTGGAAAAAGTTTGGACACCCCTGCTGTAAAGCGCCCGCTGGGAATTACCTGGCGAATGATTGGCTCCTCGGCTTGACTGACGTCTAAAGCAGCCAATAGGGAGCCAGAGCAGGATCTTTATAATCCCTCCCTCCTCCGAGCAGGAGGCGGCAAACTCGAGAGCGAAGCCCGTCGCTGTGGACTTTTGACACGGACACGCAGCGACACGGCAGGACCTTTTTTCCACGGATAAACTCAAGACTCTTGCTGGGACGACGACTGAAACTACAAGGTAAAACAAACAAACAAACAAAAAACTCCTTTTAGAGTATTGTATTTCCTCATAAATGCGTCCATTGCTGCCTTCGTAGAAACATGACCGTTTCCTGTCCTTAAAATATTTATATTTTAAAGCAAAAATAAATCATAAATTAAGGCCTTTTCGAAGCAGGGAGTGTTATTTAATTTGGAAAGTATTGTGCGGTCAAAGTCAAAACAAAAATGTGTGTTTTTTTAAAAACGGTTTTACATACTAAATAGTCGTTTTTAATCACGTGACGAGCCCACCTAACATAAAGGGGTTTATTTGCACACGTGATCCATATAAACACCGGAAATGCACAAATTGGAAACATTTAATTAGGTCCGACAATTTTGTAGTGAATAAAGTTAATTATTATAATATTGTGCTATAAAGGAATGGCAATATTATTTATGTTATGCAAAGTTGTGTAATTATTATCAATGCACAATACTTGACATACAAAACAGTCTAATAAAACAAAATGTCACAATTTCGCATCTTATTATTATGGGGTTTATAGTCTTAATTAGTTGAAATAATTAAATATTAAATTAAGCACACAAAAAAATGCTGGGACATTTTTGATAACCCAATTTATGAGTTATGGGCTAAATTTTGGAGTTTTTTTCTATGAATAGCAATCGATTAGTGGGTATTATTTTAACTCAATTTCTGGGTTTTCAAAAATGATTAACCATATTTGGGTTGTTTTTCAACGAGTAACCCATTTTTGGGGGGAAAAGACAGAACAAACAAAATAAAGACATGCCGATCGCACGGGAAGCTAAGGAAACGCAAGAATCCTGTGATGGGGTGGCGACTTGTCCAGGGTGTACTCCGCCTTCCGCCCGATTGCAGCTGAGATAGGCACCGGCGACCCCAAAGGGAATAAGCGGTAGAAAATGGATGGGCTTTTTTTTTTTTTTTTTTTTTTTTCTTGAAGGGAATTTTATTATGGGTTCATCACACAAACATTATTTACCATGATTGAGTTAGCATAACTCAACTTTTGGGTTCAATAGATAGTACTTTATTGATTATTTCAGGAAAATTAAATAAAGTAAATAAATAAGTATAAATCCATCCATTTTTCTACCACTTATTTCCTTTTTGGGGTGCCTATCTCAGCTACAATCGGGCGGAAGGCAGCGTACACCCTGGACAAGTCACCACCTCATCGCAGGGCCAACACAGATAGACAGACAACATTCACACTCACATTCACACACTAGGGCCAATTTAGTGTTGCCAATCAACCTATCCCCAGGTGCATGTCTTTGGAAGTGGGAGGAAGCCGGAGGGAACCCACGCATTCACGGGGAGAACATGCAAACTCCACACAGAAAGATCCCGAGCCTGGGATTGAACCCTGACTTCTCAGGACCTTCGTATTGTGAGGCAGACGCACTAACCCCTCTTCCACCGGGAAGCCCAATAAGTATATATACAAATTAAAATTAAAAATAAATAATAAGTAAATCATTCAACCCAATAGTTTGGGTTGGGAACAACCCAACATTAAGTTATCACAACTCAACTATTTTGGGTTAAATAATTCAACCCAATAGTTTGGGTTGGGAACAACCCAACATTAAGTTATCACAACTCAACTATTTTGGGTTAAATAATTCAACCCAATAGTTTGGGTTGGGAACAACCCAACATTAAGTTATCACAACTCAACTATTTTAGGTTAAATAATTCAACCCAATAGTTTGGGTTGGGAACAACCCAACATTAAGTTATCACAACTCAACTATTTTTGATTAAATAATTCAACCCAATAGTTTGGGTTGGAAACAACCCAACATTAAGTTATCACAACTCAACTTTTTTTGGGTTACATAATTCAACGCAAAAGTTGGGTTGCAAAAAAACTAACCCAGAATGTTGAGTTAAAATAACTCAAAGGTTTCGTCCTTTTTCTGACCCAGCAGTTGGGTTATTTTTTAACCCAACATTTTTTAGTGTGTATTAAAAAAAAAAAGCTTGATTGAGTGATTGAAACTTTTATTAGTAGATTGTACAGTACATACTCCGCACAATTGACCACTAAATGGTAACACCCCGAATAAGTTTTTCCACGTTAAAAAATTCACGCTAATCGCATAAATAAGAATAATCTATTAACCAGACATTGAAATATGCATAATTTGTCTCCGCATGCACAACAAATATTGTTTATAAAATAGGTAAAAATATGGGGGTCCCCCGCTATGAGAGGCCCCGGCAAAGAGCAGCTTGTGGGGCCCCTGAGGCGTCGCTCCATCAAGTCACATCCGTGCACGGCCATTACAGAGTCGCACTGTACATGTATGCCAATCTCCATAATGACGCCTTGATAATCGAAGCATTGAGCAGAGCTGCCATGCGTGGGGCCCCTGCAGTGCAGCCTGGGGCCTTAACGACACCCCACGACCCCTGTGACACACACACACACACATACACACACTTTATAAGTGTTTTGTCTGCAGGTGCACACATGCAAGTGTGGATCCCAGTTCCATGTACAGTTATTAAAAAAAATCCACAAATAAATAAAAAAATAAGCAAATATCAGGAGGCCTTCTCCCTCGCACGTGTCAGCGGTGATGATAAATGGCGGGCCCCGCAGTCGAAACCTATTTGCACTTCCATTAGACGGCCAGCCAAATGGGGATCAACGTGCATATTTTGACCCGCGGAGGAGCCATACATCTCCGCCAAAACGTTGCCCGGGGCCGATGGGATAAGGGGCCGCCAGAGAGGGGAGCGGAGGGACGGAAGGGTGGGGGGGCCGGCGGGGTGGCATTCAACTCAAATACTTGAGGGACTAAAAGTAAATGTTTAGCAAGCACCTTCTGTCCCGCAGCAAAACACCTTCTGTCCCGCACAATCCACCTATAGTCTCACCACATTCTGCTGCAGAATGTTTATTTACATGCACCATAATACATTGTATTATTAACAATAATAGCATGCACAATAATACATTGTATTATTAATGCACAATAATACATCTTATTATTAATAACAGCATGCACCATAATACATTTGTATGATTAACAATAATAGCATGCACCATAATACATTATTAACAATAGCACAATGACCATGATACATTTGTATTATTAACAATTATACAATGACTATAATACATGTTATTATTAACAATAATAGCATGCACCATTTGTATTTTTAACAATAATACAATGACCATAATACATTTGTATTATTAACAATAATACAATGACTATAATGCGTGTTTATTATTAACAATAACAGCATGACCATAATGCATTTGTATCATTAACAAATTACTAAAACATTTGTATTATTAACAATAATAAAATGACCATAATACACTTGTATTATTAATAATAATATGATGACTATCGTACGTTATCAATAAGAGAATGACCATAATACATTTTTTTAATAATATTATGACCGTAATACATTTTTATTTTTAACAATACTACAAATTACCATAATATATTTGTATTATTAACAAAATTACAGTAATACATTTGTATTATTAACAGTAACAAAATGACCGTAATGCATTTGTATTATTAAACAATCCATCCATTCATTTTCTACCGCTTACTCCCTTGGGGGTCGCGGGCGGCGCTGGTGCCTATCTTAGCTACAATCGGGCAGAAGGCGGTGTACACCCTGGACAAGTCGCCACCTCATCGCAGGGCTGTATTATTAATAATAATAATTATACAATTACTATAGTACATTAACAATAATAAAGTGACATAATACATTTGTATTATTAATAATAATACGATGACTATAGTACGTTATAAATAAGAGAATGACCATAATACATTTTTAAATAATGTAATGACCATAATACATTTGTAATATTAACAATAATAAAAAAATACCATAATATATTTGTATTATTAACAATAATAAAATGACCATAATACATTTGTATTATTAATAATACAATTACTATAGTACATTAACAATAATTGAATGACCATAATACATTTGTATTATTAACAATAATCAAAATTACCATAATACATTTGTATTATTAACAAAATTACTGTAATACATTTGTATTATTACAATAAAAAAATGACCATAATGCATTTGTATTATTAATAATAAAATTACTATGGTACATTAGCAATAATATAATGACCATAATACATTTGTATTATTAATAGTACAATTACTGTATTACACTAACAATAATAGAATGACCATTATACATTTGAATTATTAATATTAGAATGACCATAATACGTTTGTATTATTAACAATGATAGAATGACCACATTACATTTGTATTATTAATAGAATGAACATAATACATTTGTATTATTAACAATATTAGAATGATCATAATACATGCTTATTATTAACAATTATAACATGCACCACAATACATGTTTATTATTAACAATAATACAATCCCCATATTTATATTATGAACAATAATGGAATGACCATAATATATTTGTATTATTATCAATAATAGCATGACCATAATGCATATTTGTTATTAACAATAATACAATGTCTATGATACATGTTTATTATTAACAATAATATCATGGCTATAAAATATATGTATTATTAATAGAATGACATTAGCACATGATTATTATTAACAATAATATAATGACCAACATACATCTATATTATTAACATAAGTCGAATAACAATAAATAATAAATATTTATTAATAACAATAGTAGAATGACCATAATACATTTGTATTATTAACAATAGTAGAATGGCCACAATACATGTTTATTATTAACAATACAATGACCATAATACATCTTTGTTATTAACAATAATATAATTACTATAATACATGATTATTATTAAAAATAATATAATAACCATCATACATGTTTATTATTTAAAAAAATAGTGGAATGACAATAAATACATGTTCATTTTTAACAATAGCATGTTTATTATTAATATTAATAGCATGACCATAATGTGTTTTCATTAATAACAATAATAGAATAACTACAATACATGATTATTGTTAGGAATAATATAATGACGATAATACATGTTTATTATTAATGATAGTGGAGTGACAATAAATAATACATGTGTATTATTAACGATAGTAGAATGCCCATAATACATGTTTATTATTAACAATAATAAAATGACAAATGCTGCACAATTCTCGGTGTTGACATAAACATAATCCACCTTTCATAGAGTACATTTAAATATTTTAGAGCATGTCCGGTTTATGCAAAATCCCTCCATAAAATGTCATCAATTTGCACTTACATTTTAGTGTGTGCACGTGCATCTCAATAAATGATGACATCGTGCAATATTTGCATATTTCATGTAATGCAGAGGTGCAGTTTAGTCCCAAAGAACGAATAAAAGTTCAGGAGGTCACTTTTAAAACCGACTGAATTTAGTTTAAACTACAATCCAACACTTTGAAACATTTCACTCCTGAAATCAATTAACTTCTCATGAAATACATTCTCATTTTAGTAAGAGGCGTCTTCTTATGTATAATTATAGCATCTAAATGACATGTAGAAACTTAAATGTCGATGCATTTCATGAACATGACAAATATATTGCATGCATGTGGAATAATCATAAATACATTTTGTTTGCTGACATAGAAACACTCAATATTAAATATTACAATCAACACAATTAAAATGGTAATTTAGCCTACTGTACAGAACTGTAATCAGAATTGATCTCATCTGCATAACAACATATGTAAAACAGTGCATCACTTTAAGCTTTTGCCACAATAATAATTATATTGTATTCTCTGACAATGCAACCAAGTAACTTATATAGAAAAAATAATAATTAAAATAATAATAATATATATTCTAGTCAAATTGAGGCAGCTGGTACGAAGGTCCTGGGTTCGATCCCTTTCTGTTTGCCGTTTGCATGTTCTCCCTTGGACTGCATGGGTTCCTTACATGCACCTGGGAATAGGCCCCTCCCACTTCCCCATACATGCACCTGATAAGTTGATTGACAACAGTAAATGGTTCTTAGTGTGTGAATATTGTCTGTGTGTTGGCCCTGGTCACTTGACCAGGGAGTACCACGCCACGCCCCGCCACCCTGAGAGGGACAAACGGTAAAAAATGGTTGGATGGTCAAATTGGATTAAATGACAGAATATGTTTTTTAAGTTCTTGTCAAACAGCAGGAGAAAAAAGTCCCACTTGATGTCATTGATCATCGTAATAATAGTTTGGGCCGACATTTGTCTCCTCTTGTCCTTACTAATACATATCTAACCAGTACTTGCTAATACTTATCTAATCAGTACTTGCTAATACTTATCTAATCAGTCATTACTAATACTTATCTAATAAGTCCTTGCTAATATATATCTAATTAGTCCTTACTAATACATATCTAATCAGTCCTTACTAATACATATCTAATCAGTCCTTACTAATACTCATCTAATCAGTCCTTACTAATACTCATCTAATCAGTCCTTACTAATACTTATATAATCAGTCCTTACTATCCATCCATCCATCCATTTTCTACCGCTTATTCCCTTTTGGGGTCGCGGGGGGCGCTGGCGCCTATCTCAGCTACAATCGGGCGGAAGGCGGGGTACACCCTGGACAAGTCGCCACCTCATCGCAGGGCCAACACAGACAGACAGACAACATTCACACTCACATTCACACACTAGGGCCAATTTAGTGTTGCCAATCAACCTATCCCCAGGTGCATGTCTTTGGAAGTGGGAGGAAGCCGGAGTACCCGGAGGGAACCCACGCATTCACGGGGAGAACATGCAAACTCCACACAGAAAGATCCTGAGCCTGGATTTGAACCCAGGACTGCAGGACCTTCGTATTGTGAGGCAGACGCACTAACCCCTCTGCCACCCTTACTAATACATATCTAATCAGTCCTTACTAATACTCATCTAATCAGTCCTTACTAATAATTATCTAATCAGTCCTTACTAATACTTATATAATCAGTCCTTACTAATACTTATCTAATCAGACCTTACTAATACTTATCTAATCAGTCCTTACTAATACTTATCTAATCAGACCTTACTAATACGTATCTAATCAGTCCTTACTGGGGTTGTACGGTATACCGGTACAGGTAAAGTATCGCGGTGCTAGCGAATGAAGAATGGTACTATGCTCTATTTGAAAAGTACCGGTTCCCGGGCATGACGGCGCGTCGTCACGTCATGACATTGCTGGTTTTACGAGCAGAGGAGCATGCTCGGCAGCGCGCGCACACAGAGTACTTATGAGCAGACACAGTGTATAGCCAGAAAAGGGAGAATGGACGCATTTTGACCTAAAAAGTAAAGATAGAGGTGAAGTTATAACACTAAAACGCCCTCAGGAAGAGCTGCTTTAAGACATGGCTAGCTAGCTAGCGGCTAACGTCCATTCGCAGTCGGCAGTGTTTTAGCTATTTCTAAATCACTAATCCTCGCCTCCATGGCGACAAATAAATTAAGTTTCTTACAAGTATCATCCCTGCAGGATGAAAAAATAGCTAAACATGCTTCACTACATACCGTAGGAGGATACGATAGCTCACCGGCATCACAATGTAAACAAATACTAAGTACAACAGCGTATTTAGTCGATACTACTATGACTACATCGATATTTTTTATTGTCACAAAACCTTTTTTCCTTTTTAAAAAATTCTTATTATCTTTATAAACTCAGGAAATATGTCCCTGGACACATGAGGACTTAGAATATGACCAGTGTATGATCCTGTAACTACTCGCTATCGGATCGATACCTACATTTGTAGTATGCAAAGTATCCAAACAACAGAAGAATAAGTGATTATTACATTTTAACAGAAGTGTAGATAGAACATGTTGAAACAGGAAGTAAGCAGATATTAACAGTAAAGTGAACAAGTAAATTTATAATACATTTTTACAGCTTGTCCCTCACAATTTTGACAAAATAGAATGTTAAATGACACAATATGTTACTGCATATGTCAGCAGACTAATTAGAAGCCTTTCTTTGTTTACTTACTACTGAAAGACAAGTTGTCTAGTATATTCACTATTTTACTTAAGGACAACATTTTTCTTCGAATACAATAATAAACATGTTTAATGTACTCTAAAATGTTTTGGTAAAATAAAGCCAATAATGCCATTAGTGTGGTCCTCCTTATTTAGAAAAGTACCGAAAAGTATCAAAATACATTTTGGTACCTAAAATATTGGTATCGGGACAACACTCTTCCTTACTAATACATATCTAATCATCCATCCATATTCCTCTGCCTATTCAAAGTTGTATCACGGGGGCAGCAGCCTAAGCAGGGAAGCCCAGACTTCCCTCTCCCCAGCCACTTCGTCCAGCTTCTCTCGGGGGACCCAGAGTCGTTCCCAGGCCAGCCGGGAGACATGGTCTTTCCAACATGTCCTGGGTCTTCCCCGTGGCCTCTTACTGGTCAGACATACCCCAAATACCTCCCTAGGGAGGCATTCGGGTGGCATCCATCCCAGATACCTGAACCACCTCATCTGGCTCCTCTCGATGTGGAGGAGCAGAGGCTTTACTTTGAGCTCCTCCCGGATGGCAGAGCTTCCCTATCTCTAAGGGAGAGAGACCCGTCACCCGACGGAGGAAACTCATTTTGGCCGCTTGTACCCATGATCTTGTCATTTCTGTCATAACCCAAAGCCCTACCCTGTGAACGTAGATCTACTGGGGACGGCGTAGCGCAGTGGCAGAGTGGCCGTGCGCAACCCGAGGGACCCGGGTTCAAGTCCCACCTAGTACCAACCTCGTCACGTCCGTTGTGTCCTGAGCAAGATACTTCACCCTTGCTCCTGATGGGTGCTGGTTAGCGCCTTGCATGGCAGCTCCCTCCATCAGTGTGTGAATGTGTGTGTGAATGGGTAAATGTGGAAGTAGTGTCAAAGCGCTTTGAGTACCTTGGAGGTAGAAAAGCGCTATACAAGTACAACCCATTTATCATTTATTTACTAGTATATTGAAAGCTTTGCCTTCCGGCTCACCTCCTTCTTCACCACAACGGCTCGATACAGTGTCCACATTACTGAAGACGCCGCACCGATCCCCCTGTTGATCTCACGGTCCACCCTTCTCTCACTTGTTAACAAGACTCCGAGGTACTTGAATTCTGTCCATTTAAATTATGAACTAAATCAGTGATAAAGGGCAGCCTTGGCGGAGTCCAACCCGCACTGGAAACGGGTCAGACTGGGCAATGCGGACCAAGCTCTGACACTGATCATACAGCGAGCAAACCGCCACAATCAGATAGTCCAATACCCCATACTCCCCGAGCACTCACCAAATGACTTCCCAGGGGATACGTTCGAATGCCTTCTCCAAGTCCACAAAGCACATGTAGACTGGTTGGGCCACCTCCCATGCACCCTCAAGAACCCTGCCAAGCGTATAGAGCTGGTCCACAGTTTCACACTGCTATTCCTAAATCCGAGTTTCGACTATCCAGCTTAGCCTCGTATCCAATACACCCAAATAGACCTTACCGGAAAGGCTGAGGAATGTGATCCCACAATATTTGGAACACACCCTCAGTCCTTACTAATGTATATCCAATCATGTCCTGACTAATACTTATCTAATCACTCCTTACTAATTAATAAATATCCAATCAGTTCTTACTAATACTTATCTAATCAGTCCTTACTAATACATATCCAATCAGTCCTTACTAATAGATATCTAATTAAGTCCTTACTAATACATATCTAATCACTTCTTACTAATTAAGTCCTTACTAATTAATACTTATCTGACAACTTTGTGTGTGAGATACTGCATGAAGGAATGTTCCTGTTCCTGCAGTCCATTAATGAGATTTAGATTTTAAAGATAGTCTACAATAAAATAGGACAGGGTCACTTTAATTAATCACTATTAGAAAAATAATCCCGAACAAATCCCTTTTTTAACGATGTTCCTATTATGATGTTTTTCTTGGGGGGATCCCACTCATGAATAAAGCATCCGTCACACTCCATCGTGGGAATGAGTGGTAATTACCCCAATTAAAAGTCCTTTGTATAATTAATGGAATGAGCAGAGCGATAATTGGATGTTAATGGATAACACCTTTGTTGGGGGCCAAACACGAACAGCCGGGGGGGGCCTTTGGGCGCAGTGAGCCGTCTGTCACGTGCTCATCTTTCTGCCCTCTGCTCCCAGCATGCAACACTACGGCGTGAACGGCTACTCTCTGCACGCCATGAACTCCCTCAGCGCCATGTACAACCTCCACCAGCAGGCGGCGCAACAGGCGCAGCACGCGCCCGACTACCGGCCCTCCGTGCACGCGCTCACGCTGGCAGAGAGACTAGCAGGTACTTGAGTGTGCCCGCACACACACACACACACACACACACACACATACAGGTTTTCATTTGGAATGGGGACGAAGTTGTTGTTCATGACTTGTGGGGACCACCCTTTCTACAGGTTGTGGAGGCATAAAAAAAAATGAGGTAAAATGGCCACTGCCCAGTTAGCTCATACATGTCTTTAAATCTCTGGATTGATGAAGTAATGTGCTGATCATTCTTACTGGGGAACCTGGGGAAAAAGAGTTAATATGGTTCATGGGGACCAAATTTGAATAGTTTTGCATAATTCACACAAAATTGTACATGTTAGGGTTTACCCTAACCCTACAAGTTTTATGGACCAATGCTTAAAAATCACTTAGTCAGATCCATTCTGAAGATGCCTATCATTTAAAAATGTTTCCCTTTAGGGGACCTGTTTTTTTTGTCCCCATACCATCCGAGGTCCCTTAAAGGTGACTGTAAACAGAGCAATGTCCCCATTAAGTAGGCATTGCCAAAACACACACACACACACACACACACACACACACACACACACACACACACACACACATTCAGGTTATCATTTGGAATGGGGACGAAGTTGTTGATCGTGACTTGTGGGGACCACTCTTTCTACAGGTTGTGGAGGCATAAAAAACAATGTGGTAAAATGGCCACTGCCCAGTTAGCTCATACATGTCTTTAAATCTCTGGATTGATGAAGTAATGTGCTGATCATTCTTACTGGGGACCCTGGGGAAAATAATTAATATGGTTCATGGGCACCAAATTTAAATAATTAAGCATAATTCACACACATTTGTACGTGTTAGGGTTAGGGTTAATTCTAACCCTACAAGTTTTATGGACCAAAGCTTAAAAATCACTTAGTCAGATTCATTCTGAAGATACCTATCATTTATAAAGGTTTCCCTTTAGGGGACCTGTTTTTTTGTCCCCATACCGTCAGAGGTCCCTTAAAGGTGACTGTAATCAGAGCGATGTCCCCATTATGTAAGCATTACCAGAACACACATACAGGTTATCATTTGGAATGGGGCCCAAGTTGTTGTTCATGACTTGTGGGGACCACCCTTTCTACAGGTTGTGGAGGCATAAAAAAATTAGGTAAAATGGCCACTGCCCAGTTAGCTCATACACGTCTTTAAATCTCTGGATTGATGAAGTAATGTGCTGATGATTCTTACTGGGGACCCTGGGGAAAAGAGTTCATATGGTTCATGGGTACCAAATTTGAATAGTTTTGCATAATTCACACAAAATTGTACATGTTAGGGTTTACCCTAACCCTACAAGTTTTATGGACCAATGCTTAAAAATCACTTAGTCAGATCCATTCTGAAGATGCCTATCATTTAAAAATGTTTCCCTTTAGGGGACCTGTTTTTTTGTCCCCATACTGTCAGAGGTCCCCTAAAAGTTTAAACAGAGCGATGTCCCCATTAAGTCATCATTGCCAGAACACATACACACAAGGTGTATTTATTGGACCTTTCAATCAAAGGTGTTTATAGAACAATCTTGACCGTGAAAAAAAAAACAAGTATTAAAAAAAAATTTGCATTATAATGAAAAGATGGATTTGGAGTAAAAAAAAAGTCCATGTTAGTTCTGAATGTGTATGGTCTTGTGAGTTGAACAAGTGTAACTTTGAATAGGGGGCAGATATTACTGTATAATAAGCTTCCTTCATTATTTATTTTAAATGTTATTTTGATATTTTTTTGTTTGAGCTTACATGAATTTAAATAAAACAAAAAAAAAATCTAGTTAATTCCTAATAATAATGTTTAATCAGGTTAGTTACACTTCTGAATTTGGATTGATCGTGATTTAAATTAACTTCAAAAAGAGCCCAAAGTTCAGACATGAATGTAGTTTTAATGTCATACGGGAACATTTTAGATCAGATTTTAGATAACCGATTCCAAACCGTTATGGTCTAGTATCGATTCCCAAATCAAAATTGCGATACTTTTGATACTTTAGTTATTACAGATAGTGTATATCATTATAGGAACTAACTAGATCACTGAGACCTTACATAAAATTGGTGGGGAAAAACGTGTGTGTATGTATGACTTATATATATATATATATATATATATATATATATATATATATATATATATATATATATATATATATATATATATATATATATATATATATATATATATATATGATGTATGTGTATATATATATATACATACACACTAATACAAATCTAATTAAGTCTTTAGTAATATATATCTAACCAGTCCTTACTAAATAACACATATCTAATCACGTTGTTACTAATTAATAGGTATCTAATCAGACTAATACATTTATATATACATGTGTGTGTGTGTGTGTGTGTATATATATATATATATATATATATATATATATATACATATATACACAGATATATATATACACACACATATATACATGCATATACATACACACACACACAAAAAAGATTTACTGTATGTACATACATATATATATACATACACACACATATATATACACACATATACATACACACGCACACAAAAAAATATATATACAGTATATGTATGTATGTACAGTATGTATGTATGTGTATACATGGAGTACCTGAAGTAGCATGTACAGGCACAATAAATTATGTAGTACACACATAATTAATTGCCATAATCTTTTTTTAGTTACTTTTGACCTAAATTAAATGCAAAAACAGAAAAAAGGAGCAACAATGCGTAATGCGAGGAACAAGGTTGAACTGTTGATACTTCAAGCTAACATGCAGGATTGTTTTTGACTTTAAATACAACTTTATAGCATATTGGATTACCTTTAGACCTTTTTCCACCAACATGAAAACAATACAAAAATGGCCCACGCATCCTTTCATTTTCCCGCATGCAAATTTTGGATAAGTGATTGTCAAACTTGGGTTATGTGGGCTTCATCTAGATAATCACTTCATTAAATATTCAAACACAGTGTTACTGTTCAAACTGTGTCTAATTTTACAGTGGCCAAAAATATGAAATATACTTGATAAATGAAACCTCTGCCTTTTTTTAATTATTGCTTAGGCCTACTATCTTACTTTTTTTCCTGAGGTGCTAATTGGTGAACATACTTGAAATACTTAGTGCACAAGTTCCTGTACTGTGCAAGCGTAATGTCATCAAACCAACCTGCCTCTGCCTCGACATAAGAACTCACTAAAGTCTGCTTTCAATAAAACTCGCCGTGTTTTCTCTTCCAACGGCTGCGCATTTCAAGACATCATCCTGGAGGCTCGCTACGGCTCTCAGCACCGCAAACAACGTCGGAGCCGCACGGCCTTCACCGCCCAGCAGCTGGAGGCTCTGGAGAAGACCTTCCAGAAGACCCACTACCCCGACGTGGTGATGCGGGAGCGGCTGGCCATGTGCACCAACCTGCCTGAGGCCCGAGTGCAGGTCAGCCTGGTCCACGACGAGGACTTAAACCTTAGACAGCATGGCAGTGTGTTATACGTAAGAACTAATCGAACACATGACGGCTACTACAGCCTCCCTATAATTATCAGGTTACTGTATGATAACGAGTTGAGATCATATTACGTCAAGGAGACACATGAGTGCACAGCTGGGGGGTCCAAACTTTTGGACTTGAGGGCCACATTTGGCTGACAAAATATGGCCAGGGGCCGAAAGCTGACTGCATGTAAAGTAATATATATATATATATATATATATATATATATATATATATATATATATATATATATATATATATATATATATATATATATATATATATATATATATATTACACACACACACATCCCTCAATCCACTTTCCTACCACTTGTCCCTTTTGGGTTCACGGGGGGTAGCGAAGCCAGTACAAATATGTACAGCATGTATGTATGTATATATATATATATATATATATATATATATATATATATATATATATATATATATATATATATATATATACACACATACATGTATATACATACAGTATATATACACATATATACAGTATATATATATATATATATATATACATAGATACATATATATCTACACGTGTGTATAAATATACATATGTGTATACATATATATACCCATTTATATTATATACACACACATATATGTATAAACATGTATATATACACATTTATATTATATATTTTTATACACATGTATGTATATATATATGTATACATACGCACATATGTATGTGTATACATATACGTGTATACATACATATATATACATTTATATGATATACATTTATATTTTATATAAAATATACATACATACATATATATATATACAGTATATATAAATACATACACCTATATACACGCACACACACATTATAATAATAAAATTGATATTTAATTGGATATTAAGAGTATGTGAAAGTTGGACTCCTACCTTGTTTTCTTCTGTGACGACCTCCTTAAAGTTTTGTAATAAATCATAAATATCAAGCATCTAAAATGCAGACAACCATGGCGAATTGCAGAGAATGTCTTGCATTTTTCCCATCATGCATTGTAATGGATTTAAAAATGGGTGCAATTTTGAATTATGTGTTTGGGTTTGGACATTTTTTTTTGTAATATCCACAAAGTTCAGTGAGCAGGTTGACTTTTCATGTTGATTCATTCGCACCATGAGTGGGAAAGGTTGGTGGGATTGGGTCATATATGTAAATGCTGTGCTGTGGACACTTCAATGTACAATCCATGGTGATTAACCTGAATTACTCACACGATGGCGGCAAACTTGTAGCGATCACACTGTCAGATATCTTAAGCCGTAGTTTGGACACTCCTGGTATCAAAATGGGTTGAAACTTCCAACGCAAAGCACATGACTGCACCAATCAAACACTGAGCACTGACCAACGCCCAACATGTCTCCGTAGGTCTGGTTCAAGAACCGCAGGGCCAAGTTCCGTAAGAAGCAGCGCAGCCTCCAGAAGGAGCAGCTGCAGAAGCAGAAGGAGCCCACAGGTGAAGGAACGACCGAGAAGGACGACGGCCCGCCCTCCACCACCTCCGCCAACACCCCGCCTGACTCCCAGCCGCCCCCGTCCTCCTCCTCCTCCACGTCCCTGGGGACGGCAGAGGGTCCCGTGGTGCGCCCGCTACCGCTCCACATGGAAGTCAACGTCACGTCGGCGGAGCAGTCCGGCAGCGAGTCTGCCACGGAGGACAACGCCACCGACAAGGAGGACGAGAGTAAATGTCTGCAGCCGGAGGAGGTGCAGAGCGAGGGAGCCATGACACCGGGCGACGACTCGTCCCCTTACAAGAGACTCAGCCCTAAAGCAGGTAGGACGCCGCCACAGTCGAGGCTGATCAAATTCTAGGAATACATTTGGTCAAATATAGTTGGAATAAAAGTTGTTTTGAGGTCCTAATTTGGATCAGATCTAAAATGTACTTCTGTTTTATGCTTGAAATGTAGATTCTTGCCTCAGCGTTACAAATGTCAACAAATAGGACAAAAGTCAAACTACAAAGATCAGTAGTTCCCCACAGGGATCTTCTCCTATTTCCCATACATTCATTCATGGCCACTGCAACTAATAAAACATTGCTAATAGTCATGTCAAATAATACTTTAACAAATTAGATTAATCACACTTTAGGTTGTTCCTTGCTTGCACAATTTGCCAACTAGCACATCAGTCGAAGTCCTTTTATGCTGATGATTTCTGTGGTTGTGGTAAAGAAACATGTGTGGTCAACATCAATTGCGTGATTAATCTGCAAATATATACTGTACATTATTAATGTACAGTATGTGACGTGTTTATGCATATATGTATGTGTGTATGTATATTTATATATATATATATATATACACTGTATGTATATGCATAATATATATGTGTATATATGTACATATGTATATGCGTATATATGCACACATACATATATACACATTTACATGTATATACATTATACATCTATACACATATTGAATATTCATTATTTATATATATATATATATACACACACACACACACACACATATATATATACATATATATATGTATGTATGTATGTATGTATATATATATATATATATATATATATATATATGTATGTATGTGTATATGTCTGTATATATACATACATGTGTGTATATATATATGTATATGTATGTATATATACGCATTGTGTATGTCCATCCATCCATCCATTTTCTACCGCTTATTCCCTTTGGGGTCGCAGGGGGCGCTGGTGCTTATCTCAGCAACAATCGGGCGGAAGGTGGTGTATACACCCTGGACAAGTCGCTACCTCATCGCAGGGCCAACACAGATAGACAGACAACAATCACACTCACATTCACACAGTAGGGCCAATTTAGTGTTGCCAATCAACCTATCCCCAGGTGTATATATGTATGTATATACAGTATATATATATGTGTATATATATATATACACACACACACACATATATATATGTATATATATACACACATATACACATAAACATATATACACACATATATATGTATATATATACACACATTTACACATACATACATACATATATTGACATACATTTGTGCATATATATATATATATATATATATGCACACATATATACACACACATGTATATATAAACACACACATATATATATATATATATATATATATATATATATATATATATATATATATATATATATATATAGTTACTTTACTTTCGGCCCAATGCAGCCCCCAAGTCACAAAGTTTAGACAAACACGATCTCTACATTACCTTACTTAAAACGTGATTTTTTTTTAATCTTTGCAGACTCACCCTGCATCTCTCCGTCCCTGACCCCGTCTTCGTCCAGCAGTGGCCTGGCCGCCGGTGGTCCGCTCCCCCAGAACCACTCCTACTCGTCCTCCCCCCTGAGCCTGTTCCGCCTGCAGGAGCAGTTCCGCCAGCACATGGCCGCCACCAACAACCTGGTGCACTACCCCGCTTTCGACCTGGGCGCCCCCTCGTCACTTCCCTACCTGGGCATGAACGTCAACATGCCGCCGGCGCCGCTGGGCACGCTGCCCTGCCAGTCCTACTACCAGTCGCTGTCCCACCACGCCCAGCAGGTGTGGAGCAGCCCGCTGCTGCAGGCGTCCGCCGCCGCCAGCCTGACCGGCCACAACAGCAAGACCACCAGCATCGAGAACCTGCGGCTCAGGGCCAAGCAACACGCCGCCTCGCTGGGACTGGACGCCTTGTCTAACTGAAACGCCCGCCTGGACGCAGGAGGACTTGAGGCCACATTTCCTAGCGGCTACTTCAACTAAAAAGAGGGACAAAAATAGAACTCGATGACGTGAACATTCATTCAAAGGACATATTGAAGGAGAAGGACTCATATGGCCCCCTTCTTGGGTGGAGGTTTGTTGTTTTGCAATGCATTCTGCTGGAAATGATGGAAAGCACCACTCGACATCGCAACTGACGCCGTGGTCAAAGTTGGAAATGCCACACAACACATTTTAAAGTAGCAGTATAGTGTAAAAACAAGTTGCCTCTATTTTGACACTATTATCATATATATCAAATTTATGACACCTAAATACTTACAATGTTTACAAATAAATAGATATGATAAAAATAATATCAATCTCACGGACATTCTCGAGCCATTTTAAGAATAAATGAGCACGTGACGAAGAGTAGGAACCACAGATCCCTTCCCCATCAACAACAATGCTAATCAAGCAGACTTTGCGAGAGCCAACAACGACTACTCATGATCCAGAACCTTATATTTTTGAGCCCGAACACAAAGAGGATGAGCAATAAGTTTTAGAAGCCGAGTGCTAAATGGATAGATTGGTTGATTGGGAATTTTAGTAGTAGATTTCACAGTACAGTACATATTACGTACAATTGACCGCTAAATGGTAACGCCCAAATAAGTTTTTCAACTTGTTTAAGTTGGGGTCCACGTTAATCAATTCATGGTAAACAATGCTAATCAAGCAGACTTTGCGAGAGCCAATGACGACTACTTATGATTCGGAACCTTATATTTTTGAGCCCGAACACAAAGAGGATGAGCAATAAGTTTTAGAGCAGAGTGGCGAAGCCAGTGCTATCGATTGATTGACTTTGTAGATTGCTTCACATATTCCGTACAATTGGGTCCTAAAAGTTGCATAATAGGAACAGGAATAAGTTTTTAAACTTTTATCAATTATGGTAAATTCATGAATGTAGCTTTACTGTGACACTATAGCGTTAGCATCACTGCTAGGTGCTAAAATGTACAAACAACCATAATAAAACAAACACTGTAATAGTTCCACGCTCGCTGGGACGCCGACCAATGGGACCCTCGCATCATTCCGTTTAGATGAAGATTCAGTCACAATCATCACAAAAGGGTTCAAAATAAGTGGTCGCAACTATCGTCTCTTTTGCTATCTCGACCAACCTGTCAGTCCACGGCCGCATTTGTCCACCGGCAGGTGAGAGGTGTGCATGAATTATAATCTAGGACGTACTTTTAGCAAATTTGAGATCAAGCAGAAGCGTGTCAAACAATAGCAGTGTAAGCTAGCATTAGCTCGATGCTATCAATGCGCCGCTACAATGGCGATAGCGCTTATAGTGTCAGTGGTTCCTTAGAAGGTTTTACGGGCGCAAAGAGGATTCTTGATCTGGTGGATTTGATCGGTAGCTGTTTAGCCAAGGTAACATGAAGTCGTGCTCATAAGTTGACATACCCTGGGAGAATTTATGATTTATTGGCCATTCTTCAGAGAATATGAATGATAAAACAAAAACCTTTCTTCCACTCATGCTTAATGTGTGAAGCTCTTTACTGGCAAACAACTGTGATTACTCCTTTTGAATCAAAATGACAAAAGAAAGTACCCAAATGACCCGGATCAAAAGTTGACATACTCCAGTGACTGTGATTTGATAACATGCACAAAAGTTGACACAAACAGGTTTGGATGGCTAATCAAGGTTGAAATCCTCACCTGTGGCCTGTTTGTTTGTAATTAGTGCGTGTGTATAAAAGGTCAGTGAGTTTCTGGGCTTCTGGCAGACCATTGCATCTTTCATCCAGTGCTGCACAGATGTTTCTGGATTCTGAGTCATGAGGAAGGCAAAATAATTATCAAAGGATCTGCATAAAACAGGAAAGGGGTATAAAAAGATATCCAAGGAAATGAGGATGCCAATCTGCAGTGTTCAAACGCTGATTAAGAAGTGGAAAATGAGGGATTCAGGTAGAAAAGAAAAGATTTCAGCCACAACAGTCAGGAAAATTGTTCGCAATGCAGAGAAAAATCCACAAATAACTTTAGCTGAAATACAGGACTCTCTGAAAAATGGTGGTGTGGCTGTTTCAAAACGCACAATAAGGAGGCACTTGGAGAAAAATGGGCTGCATGGTCGAGTCGCCCAGAAGAAAGCTATTTTCTGCGCAAATGTCACAAAGTATCCCGCTTACATTACGCCAAACAGCACAGAGACAAGCCTCAAAACTTTTGGAACAAAGCCATTTGGAGTGATCCGGGTCATTTGGGTACTTTCTTTTGTCGTTTTGATCTAAAAAGAGTACACACAGTTGTTTGCCTATAAATAGCTTCATCCAATCATATATTCTCCCAGGCTATGTCAGTTTATGAGCACGACTTTAATTATTGTGAATGATAAACCGCACATTTCTATCACATCTGTGTGTATTTCCAGTATGACTGACCTAATAATCTGGTCAGCCTTGTCCCAGTAATGTCCTCTGATGGAAATAATCAAAAACGTTCGACTGGAATTCCGGCACGTTGTGATGTTTCGACTGTATTTTCACGCATTTTGCGGATTGTAAACGCAATAGGATATGTTAAAGGCCTACTGAAACCCACTACTACCGACCACACAGTCTGATAGTTTATATATCAATGATGAAATATTAACATTGCAACACATGCCAATACGGCCTTTTTAGTTTACTAAATTGCAATTTTAAATTTCGTGCGAATTATCCTGCTGAAAACGTCGCGGATTGTAACATTTTGGTCAAGCCCCGATCCCAGCTATAAGTCGTCTGCTTTAATCGCATAATTTCACAGTATTCTGGACATCTGTGTTGCTGAATCTTTTGCAATTTGTTCAATGAATAATGGAGACGTCAAAGAAGAAAGATGTAGGTGGAAGCAGTGGATTGCAGCTGCCTTTAGCAACCGAAACACAGCCGGTGTTTCGGTTACATTCCCGAAGGTGAAGCTTTACTATAGAACAGAGCGGTCAAGCGAACATGGTTCCCTACCACACGTCAACCGGCAGGTTTCGGTGAGAAAATGGTGGTAATAAGTCTGCTCTTACCGTGGACATGAGCGGAGAGCTTGCGCCCTCCTGCGTTTAAAAAACACAATTAAGCAACTTGTTTTTTTCTTTATACTGCTACTTTATGATACTCAACACTTGTCACGTTTCATGTGTCAGGTAAAGCGCAAAGAAAGGGGCCATATGTTTCGCCTTCCTCCCGTAAGACTGGAAAATAAACTCAATGACTAGTAATGTTTACAGAAAATGTGACGTGAGGCACTTTTCGACAAACTCAAGTCAGTGTAAACCAGGGGTCACCAACGCGGTGCCCGCGGGCACCAGGTCGCCCGTAAGGACCAGATGAGTCGCCCGCTGGCCTGTTCTAAAAATAGCTCAAATAGCAGCACTTACCAGTGAGCTGCCTCGAATTTTTACATTTTATTTATTTTCTAGCAAGCTGGTCTCGCTTTGATCGACATTTTTAATTCTAAGAGAGACAAAACTCAAATAGAATTTAAAAATCCGAGAAAATATTTTAAAGACTTGGTCTTCACTTGTTTAAATAAATTCATTTATTTTTTTACTTTGCTTCTTAGAACTTTCAGAAAGACAATTTTAGAGAAAAAATACAACCTTAAAAATGATTTTAGGATTTTTAAACACATATACTTTTTTACCTTTTAAATTCCTTCCTCTTCTTTCCTGACAATTTAAATCAATGTTCAAGTAAATTGATTTTTTTATTGTAAAGAATAATAAATACATTTTAATTTAATCCTCCATTCAAGCTCCTATTTTTTCGACGAAGAATATTTGTGAAATATTTCTTCAAACTTATTATGATTAAAATTTTAAAAAGTTATTCTGGCAAATCTAAAAAATCCGTAGAATCAAATTTGAATCTTATTTCAAAGTCTTTTGAATTTCTTTTAAAATTTTTGTTCTGGAAAATCTAGAAGAAATAATGATTTGTCTTTGTTAGAAATATAGCTTGGTCCAATTTGTTATATATTCTAATAAAGTGCAGATTGGATTTTAACCTATTTAAAACATGTCATCAAAATTCTAAAATTAATCTTAATCAGGAAAAATGACTCATGATGTTCCTTAAATTCTTATTTTTTTATTTTTACAAAAAGATTCGAATTAGCTAGTTTTTCTCTCCTTTTTTTCGGTTGAATTCTGAATTGTAAAGAGTCGAAATTGAAGATAAACTATGTTTTAATATTTAATTTTTTTTTCGTGTTTTCTCCTCTTTTAAACCGTTTTTTTTTTTTCATTTATTCTCTACAAAAAACCTTCCGTACAAGGAAAAAAAATGTCTGACGGAATGACAGACAGAAATACCCATTTTTTTGTTGTTGATATTTATCTGTTCCTATATATATTTATTGTGAGAAATCTTTAAGTTAATCAGTGTTTTCACAAAGGTAAATATCATTAATTATAAATAATAACATAGAGTTAAAGTTAAATTGAGCAAATTGGCTATTTCTGGCAATTTCTTTAAATGTGTATCAAACTGGTAGCCCTTTGCATTAATCAGTACCCAAGAAGTAGCTCTTGGTTTCAAAAAGGTTGGTGACCCCTGGCGTAAAACAACAAGAGCCTCGACTCCACGGAAAGATTTCAGCGACCGAATCGTCAAAAGTGTTTAATTACACTCAGCCCCCGGGGGGGCGGAGCCTGATAACGAACACGCATATCATTTAACGTCGACTTCAGAGGTGGTTACACTTAAGCTGTCAAATAATCATGTAGTGACTGGGGAAGGGTGACAAAATAAAATAAATTAAAAGATACGAGTCTCCATGAAAGCACTTCTGATACAGTGGGGCAAAAAAAGTATTTAGTCAGCCGCCGATTGTGCAAGTTCTCCCACTTCAAATGATGACAGAGGTCTGTAATTTTCATCATAGGTACACTTAATCTGTGAGAGGCAGAATGTGGAACAAAAATCCAGGAATTCACATTGTAGGAATTTTAAAGGATGTATTTGTAAATTATGGTCGACCATTCAAAGCTCTCACTGATGGAAGGAGGTTTTGGCTCAAAATCTCACGATACATGGCCCCATTCATTCTTTCCTTAACACGGATCAATCGTCCTGTCCCCTTAGGTGAAAAACAGCCCCAAAACATGATGTTTCAACCCCCATGCTTCACAGTAGGTATGGTGTTCTTGGGATGCAACTCAGTATTCTTCTTCCTCCAAACACCACCAGTTGAGTTTATACCAAAAAGTTCTATTTTGGTTTCATCTGACCACATGACATTCTCCCATGTGCTTTCTGGCTAACTTCAGACGGGCTTGGACATGCACTGGCTTAAGCAGGGGGGACATGTCTGGCACTGCAGGATTTGATTCCCTTTCGGCGTAGTTTGTTACTGATGATGCCCTTTGTTACTTTGGTCCCAGCACTCTGCTGAATTTTTGCTCACCGTTCTCATGATCATTTCGACCCCACGGGATGAGATGTTGCATGGAGCCCCAGATCGAGGGAGATTATCAGTGGTCTTGTATGTCTTCCATTTTTTGATAATTGCTCCCACAGTTGATTTTTTTCACACCAAGCTGCTTGCCTATTGTAGATTCACTCTTCCCAGTCCGGTGCAGGTCTACAATTCTCTTCCTGGTGTCCTTTGACAGATCTTTAGTGTTGGCCATAGTGGAGTTTGGAGTCTTACTGTTTGAGGCTGTGGACAGGTGTCTTTTGTACAGATAATGAGTTCAAACAGGTGCCATTAATACAGGTAACGAGTGGAGGTCTGTGAGAGCCAGAGATCTTCCTTGATGAAGTGACCAAATACTTATTTTCCACCATAATTTACAAGTAAATTCTTTAAAATTCCTACAATGTGAATTCCTGGATTTTTTCCAGTTGAAGTGAAAATTACAGACCTCTGTCATCATTTGAAGTGGGAGAACTTGCACAATCGCTGGCTGACTAAATACTTTTTTAGCCCCACTGTATATTCTTCCAAAGTAGAAGGTCTCCAGAAAAAACAAAACAAGAAAAAAAAAAACATTATTTTAAGATGTGAAATATAGAATCTATCTTACCAGTGATGACGTGGTTGTAAAGTACTGTACTATGTTGTATAATTGATCAGATCCAAGTCCTTTTAGCTGTGAGATTGTACTTGCTCCTCCCGCCCTGCTTGGATCAGTATACTCGATGGTCCCGGACTGCGCTTAGTCGCTCTATGTTCTCGGTTCTCCTTTGAGTTGGGTCCTTGTTGTTTGTCCCTCCTGTCGACTGTTAGATTTATCATGTGGACCACGGATTGTTTCCTTGCCTCTTCCCCCCCCCAAAAAACGGTGTTGACTTAAGTGTTGTTGTCCAATATCCACCAATAAAGTCCTGCTTGAAGATCTTTATACTTGACACACAATGACTAATTCGTTTTTTTTATAGCTCAGGGGCCGCATGGAGGAAAATCTGGGGGCCGGGACTACTAAAATCTTGGCATTAGAACTTAAAAAAAATAAAAATTAAAGACAACGTCAACATTGTTTTGTGATCATGTTTTGTTTAGTTGTGTTAGGTTCCTTGAAGACTACATTTCCACTCCCTTGTTTCGTTTCAGTGACAACTCATTGGTTTCACCATTTTCCGTTGGGCAGCACGGTGGAAGAGGGGTTGGTGCGTCTGCCTTGCAATGCAAAGGTCCTAAATAGTACTGGGTTCAATCCCGGACTCGGGATCTTTCTGTGTGGAGTTTGCATGTTCATGTTGTGCCCCACCCACCTCCAAAGACATGCACCTGAGGATAGGCCCCTCCGACCTCCAAAGACATCCATCTGGGGATAGGCCCCTCCGACCTCCAAAGACATCCATCTGGAGATAGGCCCCTCCGACCTCCAAAGACATGCACCTGAGGATAGGCCCCTCCGACCTCCAAAGACATGCACCTGAGGATAGGCCCCTCCGACCTCCAAAGACATGCACCTGAGGATAGGCCCCTCCGACCTCCAAAGACATCCATCTGGGGATAGGCCCCTCCCACCTTCAAATACATGCACCTGGGTATAGGCCCCTCCCACTTCCAAAGACATGCACTGGTGGATAGGCCCCTCCCACCTTCAAATACATGCACCTGGGTATAGGACCCTCCCACCTCCAAAGATATGCACCTGGGACAAGGCTCCTCCCACCTCCAGAGACATGCACCTAGGAATAGGCTCCTCCCACCTCTGAAGACATCCATCTGGGGATAGGTCCCTCCCACCTTCAAATACATGCACCTGGGTATAGGCCCCTCCCACCTCCAAAGACATGCACTTGGGAATAGGCCCCTCCCACCTTCGAAGACATGCACCTGGGGATAGGCCCCTCCCACTTCCAAAGACATGCACCGGGGGATAGGCCCCGGCCACTTCCAAAGACATGCACCTGGGAATAGGCCCCTCCCACCTCCAAAGACATGCACCTGGGGATAGGCCCCTCCCACCTCCAAAGACATGCACCTGGGAATAGGCCCCTCCCACCTTCGAAGACATGCACTTGGGGATAGGCCCCTCCCACTTCCAAAGACATGCACCGGGGGATAGGCCCCGGCCACTTCCAAAGACATGCACCTGGGAATAGGCCCCTCCCACCTCCAAAGACATGCACCTGGGGATAGGCCCCACCCACCTCCAAACACATGCACCTAGGGATAGGCCCCTCCCAC
The DNA here is from genome assembly GCF_033978795.1 of Nerophis ophidion. Classification (NCBI taxonomy): domain Eukaryota; kingdom Metazoa; phylum Chordata; class Actinopteri; order Syngnathiformes; family Syngnathidae; genus Nerophis; species Nerophis ophidion. Next base: position 11,768,582 of record NC_084624.1, on the reverse strand, counting down.
CTCCAAAGACATAAATGCTTTAAAATGGAATATCGGATATAGTTCGGTCGGTAGAGTGGCCGTGCCAGCAACTTTTGGGTTCCAGGTTCGATCCCCGCTTCCGCCATTCTAGTCGCTGCCGTTGTGTCCTTGGGCAAGACACTTTACCCAGAGCCACCCACTCTGGTTTAAATGTAACTTAGATATTGGGTTTCACTGTGTATCACTAGAGAAAAGCTCTATAGAAATGTAATTCACTTCACTATCGGTATCGGTTTCAAAAATTTAAATTCATGACTTTATAAAACGCCGCTGTACAGACATAGGGAGAAGTATGGAGCAGTTTTGTCTCCCAGTCATATTTTCAACCCTCCCGATTTACCCGGAAGACTCCCGAATTTCAGTGCCCCTTCCCGAAAATCTCCCGGGGCAACCATTCTCCCGAATTTCCACCCAAACAACAATATTGGAGGCGCTCCTTAAAGGCGCCGCCTTTGCATGCTGACCCAATCACATAATATCTACGGCTTTTCACACACACATACAAGTGAATGCAAGGCATACTTGGTCAACAGCCATACAGGTCACACTGAGGGTTGCCGTATAAACAACTTTAACACGGTTACAAATATGCGCCACACTGTGAACCCACACCAAATAAGAACGACAAACACATTTCGGGAGAACATCCGCACCATAACACAACATAAACGAGGAAGTACTGACTGTCCAGACTGTCCAATGCCTGTGCATTGGCTGGGGACATCTCTGCGCTGCCTCCTGGTTTCCTGCTGGCTCCACTATGGACGGGACTCTCACTACTATATTGGATCCACTTTGGACTGGACTCTCACCGTTATGTTGGATCCACTATGGACCGGACTTTCACAATATCATGTTAGACCCGCTCGACATCCATTGCTTTCGGTGTCCCCTGGGGGGGTTACCCACATATGCGGTTCTCTCCAAGGTTTCTCATAGTCATCATAGTCACTGTCACCGACGTCCCACTGGGGTGAGTTTTTCCTTGCCCTTATGTGGGCTCTGTACCGAGGATGTCGTTATGGTTCGTGCAGCCCTTTGAGACACTTGTGATTTAGGGCTATATAAATAAACATTGATTGACTGAAACACAACAGAACAAATACCCAGAACCCCTTTCAGCACTAACTCTTCCGGGACGCTACAGCAGTGGTCTCCAACCACCAGACTCGATTGGTACCAGGCCGCAGAATAATTTTTTATTAATTTTTATTTATTTATTCATTTTTTATTTTTATTAAATCAACATAAAAAACACAAGATACACTTACAATTAGTGCACCAACCCAAAAAACCTCCAAAAAAGAAAAGAATAAAATGATCAAGCGTTGACTGGTCCGCAGCTACAAAAGCGCTACAGTATACACCCCACCCATCCCCTACTATAAATCCGGCCCACCTCAACCTCCTCATGCTCTCTCACGGAGAGCATGTCCCAAATCCCAAGCTGCTGTTTTGACGCATGTTAAAAAAATTAAAAAAAATGCACTCTGTGACTTCAATAATAAATATGGCCATAGGGGCCCTTCGATATATAATAAATATTGCCAGTCACAACTAACTTGGAACGTAATTATATATACTTATTATGTCATCCATTTAATTATTATAAAACTGTTACAGGCGTATTGAATAATCCTGCTAATAATAAAAATGTAAAGTAATAATAATATGTGCGCATATGAAAGACATCCGCTGCTATCAGACCGGGCGGAAGTGGAAGCGGAAGTAGACGACACACACTTCCGGGAGCACCTGTTAGCCACAGCGTTTTTTTTTTTTTTACTACGGAACCAATATATGGAAGTATCCTCGTTTTTGGACTATTTTGAGACTTACTATCGGCCTGCGGAGAACCTGGACTACACAGACTCTTACCAGGAGGACTTTTGAGTGGGACGCCGTGCCGTGAGTACACAGCTGCGGCTTTCGAACAATTGTTTGCCCGTACGTGAGTGCCGCTTTGCACACGTCACCTACGTCACTTAGGGGAAATATATGTGTGTGCTATAAACTTTGGGGAAATATATGTGTGTGGTATAAACTTTGGGGAAATATATGTGTGTGCTATAAACTTTGGGGAAATATATATGTGTGCTATAAACTTTTGGGAAATATATGTGTCCTATAAACTTTGGGGAGGTGAACTTCACTTTGGGCTGTGGGATTGAGTGTGTTGTGAAAGAGTTTGGATTTGTATTGGCGGGTTATATGGACAGGAGGGGGCAGGTGGTTGTTATGCGGGATTCATTTGGGATTAATTCAATATAAACCGGGTGTATTTGTGGCTAATAGTGTATAGTAATTATATAAACATGTTTACTTTACTTTGTCTGTAGTAATTATTTATATATGTATATATATATATATATATATATATATATATATATATATATATATATATATATTAGGGTTGCGAATCTTTGGGTGTCCCACGATTCGATTCAATATCGATTCTTGGGTTAACGATTCGATAATATATCGATTTTTTCGATTCGATTCTCGATTCAAAAACGATATTTTTCCGATTCAAAAGGATTCTGTATTCATTCAATACGTAGGATTTCAGCAGGATCTACCCCAGTCTGCTGACATGCTAGCAGAGTAGTAGATTTAAAAAAACAACAACAACAAAAAAAGCTTTTATAATTGTAAAAGACAATGTATTATCAACTGATTGCAATAATATAAATTTGCTTTAACTATTAAACAAACCAAAAATATGACTTATTTTATCTTTGTGAAAACATTGGACAAAGTGTGTTGTCAAGCTTATGAGATGCGATGCAAGTGTAAGCCACTGTGACACTATTGTTCTTTTTTTATTGTTATAAATGTTTAATAATAATGTCAATGTGGGATTTTTAATCACTGCTATGCTGAAATTATAACTAATATTGATACTGTTGTTGATAATATTCATTTTTGTTTCACTACTATTGGTTTGTTCTGTGTCGTGTTTGTGTCTTCTTTTAATTGCTCAGTTAATTGCAGTTCTGAGTGTTTGGTTTTGGAATTGGATTGCATTGTTATGGTATTGCTGTGTAGTGGTTTGTTGGATTGATTTAAAAAAAAATAAAAAATTAATCGATTTAAAAAAAAATGAGAATCGATTCTGAATCGCACAACGTATTCGATTTGATTCATATTTGAATCGATTTTTCCCCACACCCCTAGTAATTATATATACATGTTTAATTTACTGTCTATAGTAATTATATATACATGTTTACTGTCTATAGCAGGGGTCCCCAAACTACGGCCTGCGGGCCGGATGCGGGCCGCCAACATCCAAAATCCGGCCCGCGGGAAGTCCCGAGTTAAAAAAAAAAAAAAAATACAATAATTATTTTATTTTCTTTTTCTTTTTTTATCTAATCCATTTTAAATCTAATCCATTTTTTGAATCTAATCCATTTTTTAAAAATCTAATCCATTTTACTGTTGTTACCTGTTGTGTCTCCTGGCCGCTCAGTCTAATCATATTGTTGTAAAATGCATTTTCCCATCGATAATGTGACATCATCAGCGGCAAGTGCGCGCTCTTTCAGTCAATTGGTGCGCGAGGTGTATGTATATATATATATATATATATATATATATATATATATATATATATATATATATATATAGTAGTGGCGACTTGTCCAGGGTGTACTCCGCCTTCTGCCTGATTGTAGCTGAGATAGGCGCCAGCGCCCCCCGCGACCCCAAAAAGGGAATAAGCGGTAGTAAATGGATGGATATATATATAGTAAAAAAAACAGTACAACTTTTTATATTTTCCTTTGTTTGCTTTTTATTGTAGCAACATGGTGGTTAATGTTTTGGAGACTTGTGTATGTGTGTGCATATATACTATATATATATATATATATATATATATATATATATATATATATATATATATATATATATACACACAGTTGTGATCAAAATTATTGAACCCCCACACAATTTTGGTGTTTTAGCAAGTTGGACATTTATTCCGAATTTTGTTTATAGTCATATCAAATAAAAATGCATTGAATAGACAAATGCAACTTGAATTACAACATTATATTTTGTAACATACCAAACAGTGTCATTTCTCTTAATATCTCATTGACAAAATTATTCAACCCCTTGAAGATCACAACTCTTAAGAACAGAATTTGAATAAGGTCTTTTCAATCAGGTGTTGGAAACACCTGAGCAACAATTAAACTGATTGAAAAAGACTGTGACGGTCAGCTTCTTGTAGATGGTCAATGGTGTATTTGCAACATGGTGAAGTCTAGGGAGTGGTCAAAGAGGCCAAGAGAGGAGGTAATTTCTCTTCATAAGAAAGGATATGGATATAAGAAAATAGCAAAGACATTACACATTCCAAGAGACACAGTTGGGAGCATAATTCGCAAATTTAAAGCTAAAGGCACAGTGGAAACACTACATGGGTGTGGTAGGAAGAGGATGCTGTCTGGTATTTGAAGCATACAGTGGTGAACACCCCCCGGGTAACAGCTGAGGAACTACAACAGGACATTGCAGAGAGGGGAACACAGGTTTCGTCCCAGACAATAAGGCGCGCACTACCAGATGAAGGCCTCCATGCCAGAACTCCCAGGCGCACCCCACTTCTGACTACCAGGCACAAGAAAAATAGACTCCAGTATGCCAAAAATCATCTGGACAAACCCCAAAGGTTTTGGGAAACTGTTCTATGGAGTGATGAGACAAAAGTGGAACTCTTTGTCTTTCCGACACTTTAAAATATCTCCACACTGCTGACATTTTTCCAAAGGCGCCTGGTTCCACGTCACCGTGTCACTGCACGTTGGTTGATTGCGTCACCGCGTCAAAAAAATTGCGTCATTGCGTCACACGCCACTATTCGGCCTTGCATTTAACTCATTCCACCGAAGGCCGAATGTGGCTTTTTTTGCCATATTCGGCCGAATATATTCGGTTACCGATTAATCGGTGCATCCCTAAAATAAAGTTAACATAAACTTGCATGAATTGACCCAAGGAAATACCTTTTAATCACATTCCGTGTACAATATGACTTTATATTTATTTGTCCTCACCAATTATTATGAAATGATGTATCAAATATACATGTTGCTTCCATCAGCAGCTACGTGGAGGCTAAATGTTATGTTTTATCTGTTGAGATAGAGATAGTACAATCGTCCTAGAGATGATTCATTGATGTTAAGAAGGTACAAAATCTGGGCGGATAAAAAGAGCAATATAATGTGTGAAATAAAAAGCTGCGTGGAGACATAAGCCGTCCCTAATGAATAGGCAGGCCATTATCCTGAAGAATGACGGCCTGGGGCGGTGATTATGCTGCTATTATATCTTTAACAGCATGGTTTGTCAAAACCCACAGACCCCCGCCCTGCTGCTAACCACACGCACACACACACGCGCACACACACACACACGTATTTCATACCTTCTTGAGACCTGAGAAAAATGCCTACCTCTATAGGACCACCCTTTCTCGATATATAAAGATTGGTATTTACCAAATTAATAATATATACATATTATGCAAAACCCACAGAATTTCACAAGAAAAAGATCACAATTTTACAAGAAAAACTTATAATTTTGGCAGTATTATAATAAAAGTCGTAATTTTACTCAACACAAGTCAGCATTTTACTCGAAAAACTGAACATTTGTGCAATATTATGACTTAAGTCATCATTTTATTCAATAAGAGCCACACTATTACAAAAAAGGCTTAAAATTTTGGCAACTTTCTGAAAAGAGGCGTAATTTTACTCGACAAAAGTCACAATCATATCAGAAAACTTTATAATTTTGGCAAAATTATGACAAAAGTCATCATTTTACTCAATAACAGTCGCAATTTTACAAGAAAAAAAACTGAACATTTTTGCAATCTTATGAAAACAGTCATAATTTTACTTGACAAAAGTCACAATTTTAAAAGAAAACTTTACAATTTTGGCAATACTATAATAATAATCTGAATTTTACTTGGCAAAATTATGACAAAAGTCATCATTTTACTTAATAACAATCACCATTTTAGAAAAAAATCGTAACATTTTGGCAATTTTATGAAAATATTTGTAATTTTACTCGACAAGTCACAATTTTATGAGAACACTTTACAATTTCGGCAATACTATAATAATAATGGGATTTAACTTGGCAAAATGATGACGAAAGTCATCATTTTACTCAAAAACAGTCACAATTTTACAAAAAAGCTAAACATTTTGGCAATTTTATGAAAAGAGGCGTAATTTTACTTGACAAAAGTCAATCTTATCAGAAAACTTTATAATTTTGGCAATAATATAATAATAATCAGAATTTTACTTGGCAAAATTATAGCAAAAGTCATCATTTTATTCAATAACAGTCGCAATTTTACAAAAAAAGCTTAACATTTTGGTAATCTTATGAAAAGAGTCGTAATTTTACATGGCAAAAGTCACATTTTTATCAGAAAACTTTATAATTTTAGCAATACTATAATAATAATAATCTGAATTTTACTTGGCAAAATTATGACAAAAGTCATAGTTTTACTCAATAACAGTCCATAAAAAGCTCAACATTTTGGCAATTTTATAAAAAGAGTCGTAAATTTACTCGACAAAAGTCACAATTTTATAAGAAATCTTTACAATTTTGGCAATCCTATAATAATAATCGGAATTTTACTTGGCAAAATTATGACAAAGGTCATCATTTTACTCAATAACAGTCGCAATTTTACAAAAAAAACCTTAACATTTTGGCAATCTTATGAAAACAGTCATAATTTTACTTAACAAAAGTCACAATTTTAGAAGAAAACTTTACAATTTTGGCAATACTATAATAATAATCTGAATTTTACTTGGCAAAATTATGACAAAAGTCATCATTTTACTTAACAATCGCAATTTTAGAAAAAAATCTGAACATTTTGGCAATTTTGTGAAAATACTTGTAATTTTACTCGACAAGTCATAATTTTATAAGAACACTTTACAATTTCGGCAATACTATATAATAATAATCGGAATTTAACTTTGCAAAATGATGACAAAAGTCATCATTTTACTCAAACACAGTCGCAATTTTACAAAAGAGCTTAAGTTTTTGGCAATCTAATGAAAAGAGTTGTAATTTTACATGGCAAAAGTCACAGTTTTATCAGAAAACTACAATTTTAGCAATACTATAATAATACTAATAATCGGAATTTTACTTGGCAAAATTACGACACAAGTCATAGTTTTACTCAATAACAGTTCAAAAAAAGATCAACATTTTGGTAATTTTATAAAAAGAGTCGTAAATTTACTCGACAAAAGTCACAATTTTATAAGAAATCTTTACAATTTTGGCAATCCTATAATAATAATCAGAATTTTACTTGGCAAAATTATGACAAAGGTCATAATTTTACACAATAACAGTTGCAATTTTACAAAACAAACTAAACATTTTGGCAATCTTATGAAAACAGTCATAATTTTACTTGACAAAAGTCACAATTTTAGAAGAAAACTTCACAATTTTGGCAATAGTATAATAATGATCGGACTTTTACTTGGCAAAATTATGACAAAAGTCATCATTTTACTTAATAACAATCGCAATTTTAGAAAAAAATCTTAACATTTTGGCAATTTTGTGAAAATATTTGTAATTTTACTCAACAAGTCACAATTTTATAAGAACACTTTACAATTTCGGCAATACTATGATAATAATAATCGGGATTTAACTTGGCAAAATGATGACAAAAGTCATCATTTCACTCAAAAACAGTCGCAATTTTACAAAAAAGCTTAACATTTTGGCAATCTTATGAAAAAAGTCGTAATTTTACATGGCAAAAGTCACATTTTTATCAGAAAACTTTATAATTTTAGCAATACTATAATAATAATAATAATCGGAATTTTACTTGGCATAATTATGACAAAAGTCATAGTTTTACTCAATAACAGTCCAAAAAAAGCTCAACATTTTGGCAATTTTATACAAAGAGTCGTAAATTTACTCGACAAAAGCCACAATTTTATAAGAAATCTTTACAATTTTGGCAATCCTATAATAATAATCGGAATTTTACTTGGCAAAATTATGACAAAGGTCATCGTTTTACTCAATAACAGTCGCAATTTTCCCCCCCAAAAAACTAAACATTTTGGCAATCTTATGAAAACAGTCATAATTTTACTTGAAAAAAGTCACAATTTTAGAAGAAAACTTTACAATTTTGGCAATAGTATAATAATAATCGTAATTTTACTTGGCAAAATTTTGACAAAATTGATTGTTTTACTCAATAACAGTCCAAAAAAAAGCTCAACATTTTGGCAATTTTATAAAAAGAGTCGTAAATTTACTCGACAAAAGTCACAATTTTACAAGAAAAACTTATAATTTGTGCAGTATTATAATAAAAGTCGTAATTTTACTCAACACAAGTCAACGTTTTACTATTAAAACTGAACATTTGTGCAATATTATGACGAAAATCATCATTTTATTCAAGAAGAGTCGCAATTTGACAAAAAAAGCTAAACATTTTGGCAACTTTATGAAAAGAGGCGTAATTTTACTCGACAAAAGTCCCAATCATATCAGAAAACTTAATAATTTTGGCAATACTATGATAATAATCGGAATTTTACTTGGCAAAATTATGACAAAAGTCATCATTTTACTCAATAACAGTCGCAATTTTACCCAAAAAACCTAAACATTTTGGCAATTTTATGAAAACAGTCATAATTTTACTTGACAAAAGTCACAATTTTAGAAGAAAACTGTTCAATTTTGGCAATACTATAATAATAATCGGAATTTTACTTGGCAAAATTATGACAAAAGTCATAATTTTACTTAATAAAAATCGCAATTTTAGAAAAAAAATCTTAACATTTTGGCAAGTTTATGAAAATATTTGTAATTTTACTCGACAAGTCACAATTTTATAAGAACACTATAATTTCGGCAATACAATAATAATAATAATCTGAATTTAACTTGGCAAAAATTATGACAAAAGTCATCACTTAAAAACAGTCGCAATTTTACAAAAAAGCTTAACATTTTGGCAATCTTATGAAAAGAGTCGTAATTTTACATGGCAAAAGTCACATTTTTATCAGAAAACTTTATAATTTTAGCAATACTGTAATAATAATTAATCGGAATTTTACTTGCAAAATTATGACAAAAAAGCTCAACATTTTGGCAATTTTATGAAAAGAGTCGTAAATTTAGTCGACAAAAGTCACAATTTTATAAGAAATCTTTACAATTTTGACAATAATAATAATAATCAGAATTTTACTTGGCAAAATTATGACAAAAGTAATAATTTTGCTCAATAACAGTTGCAGTTTTACAAAAAAAGCTTAACATTTTGGCAATTTTATGAAAAGAGTCGTAATTTTACTCGACAAGTCACAATTTTTAAGAAAACTTTACAATTTTGGGAATACTATAATAATAAAATTCGGGATTTAACTGCATATGAGACATTCTCTATTAGATAAATGGGTTGTACTTGTATAGCGCTTTTCTACCTTCAAGGTACTCAAAGCGCTTTGACACTACTTCCACATTTACCCATTCACACACACATTCACACACTGATGGAGGGAGCTGCCAGGCAAGGCGCCAACCAGCACCCATCAGGAGCAAGGGTGAAGTGTCTTGCTCAGGACACAACAGACATGACGAGGTTGGTACTAGGTGGGATTTGAACCAGGGACCCTCGGGTTGCGCACGGCCACTCTCCCACTGCGCGACGCCGTCCCATGCTATGGTTTTCCATATTGGGACCATGATTTCGGTCCTAACTTGTTCACCGGTCCTCATATGGAAGGTACTTTATCTTGTTGATGTCTCAAGGAGAGAAATACAAACACACACACACACTGGTCATCATTTGGAATGGGGACCAAGTTGTTGATCGTGACTTGTGGGGACCACCCTTTCTACAGGTTGTGGAGGCATGAACAAAATTTGGTAAAATGGCCACTGCCCAGTTGGCTCATACATGTCTTTAAATCTCTGGATTGATGAAGTAATGTGCTGATCATTCTTACTGGGGACCCTGGGGAAAAGGAGTTAATATGGTTCATTGGGACCAAATTTAAATAATTTTGCATAATTCATACAAATTTGTACGAGACAACTGAGGAATATTTAATAAAATAAAAAAACTATGTCTCCCGGCTGGCCTGGGAACGCCTCGGGATCCCCCGGGAAGAGCTAGACGAAGTGGCTGGGGAGAGGGAAGTCTGGGTTTCCCTGCTTAGGCTGTTACCCCCGCGACCCGACCTCCGATAAGCGGAAGAAGATGGATGGAAAAAATAAATAAAGTTTAAATTAGATGTTAAACATGTTTACATTTTAGTAAACATGTTTTATGGGCCGAAGCTTAAAAATCACTTAGGCAGCTTCAGAATGGATCTGACTATCATTTAAAAAGGTTTCCCTTTAGAGGACCTGTTTTTATGTCCCCATACCGTCAGAGGTCCCCTAAAGGTGTAAAAAGAGCAATGTCCACATTAAAGGGGAACATTATCACCAGACCTATGTAAGCGTCAATATATACCTTGATGTTGCAGAAAAAAGACCATATGTTTTTTTAACCGATTTCCGAACTCTAAAAGGGTGAATTTGGCGATTTAAACGCCTTTCAATTGTTCGCTGTCGGAACGATGACCTTTCACATCCACATTACACATCCAATGTCAAATAAGCTCTGTTATTTTCCGTTTTTTCGACTGTTTTCCGTCGGTGTGTTGTCGGAGGGTGTAACAACACGATCGGGGACAGATTCAAGTTGACTTACGTGGAGTGTGCATCGATTAGCACGGCATGCTAATCGATGCTAACATGCTGTTTAAGCTAGCTGTATGTACAAATTGCATCAATATGCCTCATTTGTAGCTATATTTGCATCCAGCCTTTCCCTCCACCCACATTTAATGCCAAACAAACACATACCTATCAACGGATTCAAGTTGCACCAGTGTCAAAAGATGCGAAAGTCCCTCGTTTTTTCTGCACATTTTACTGACTATAGCGGTGCTACGACAGAGATGTGTGGATATCCTGCGACACTCAAAGCAGATGCATTTCCAACGGTAAAGTCAACGAAATCACAAAGGTGAGCTCTGTTGATGTTATTGACTTATGTGCTAATCAGACATATTTGATCACGACATGACTGCCAGCTAATCGATGCTAACATGCTCCGGTGGTCAAAAGATGCAATTGTTGGTTAGAAGGCGATCGCCGAATTCTTCCGCGTAGCCTTTGTCCGTCGTGATATGGCTCGATAGCTTCAGTTTCTTCTTCAATTTCATTTTCGCTATCTGCCTCCACACTCCAACCATCCGTTTCAATACATGCGTAATCTGTTGACTCACTTAAACCGCTGAAATCCGAGTCTGAATCCAAGCTAATGTCGCTATATCTTTCAGTTCTATCTGCCAAGTTTGTTTGTATTGGCGTCACACAATGACGTCACAGAAAAATGGACGGCTGGATTTACAGATAGCGAAAATCAGGCACTTTGAAGCCTTTTTTCGGGATATTTCATGATGGGTAAAATTGAAAAAAACTTCGAATAATAAAATAAGCCACTGGGAACTGATTTTTATTGGTTTTAACCTTTCTGAAATTGTGATAATGTTCCCCTTTAAGTAAGCATTGCCAGAACACACACACACACACACACACACGTTATAATTTTGAATGGGGACCAAGTAGTCGTTGTTCATGACTTGTGGGGACCACCCTTTCTACAGGTTGTGGAGGGATTAAAAAATGAGGAAAATGGCCACACACACACACACACACACACACATAATGGTTATCATTTGGAATGGGGACCAAGTCGTTGTTCATGACTTGTGGGGACCACCCTTTCTACAGGTTGTGGAGGCATTAAAAATGAGGAAAATGGCCACACACACACACACACACACACACACACACACACACACACACACACATAATGGTTATCATTTGGAATGGGGACCAAGTCGTTGTTCATGACTTGTGGGGACCACCCTTTCTACAGGTTGTGGAGGCATTAAAAATGAGGAAAATGGCCACACACACACACACACACACACACACACACACACACACACACACACACACACACACACACACACACACACACACACACACACACACACACATAATGGTTATCATTTGGAATGGGGACCAAGTCGTTGTTCATGACTTGTGGGGACCACCCTTTCTATAGGTTGTGGAGGCATTAAAAATGAGGAAAATGGCCACACACACACACACACACACACACACACACACACACACACACACACACACACACACACACATAATGGTTATCATTTGGAATGGGGACCAAGTCGTTGTTCATGACTTGTGGGGACCACCCTTTCTACAGGTTGTGGAGGCATTAAAAATGAGGAAAATGGCCACACACACATACACACACACACACACACACACACACACACACACACACACATAATGGTTATCATTTGGAATGGGGACCAAGTCGTTGTTCATGACTTGTGGGGACCACCCTTTCTACAGGTTGTGGAGGCATTAAAAATGAGGAAAATGGCCACACACACACACACACACACACACAGACTTGTACTTCTGACCTTCTTGAGACCTGAGAAATTTGGACATCTTTCTACCTACAAAATGTGTCCTTGCGCCTCCCACAATAAAGTATTTTCCTCCTGGTGTGTAAACAATAAATACATCTTTTTTGCCGCTTGCAGCACTTCCTCAGATGGACACAAATGACCACAATAAGACAAAGAACTGAGCAGATTAGCTGGCGTTAAAGTGGCTAACCACATGTTCTCCTCCAAGGGCGCCCTCCGATATCACATGGCTTTCAAACGCGGCACCAGTGGATGTCCTTGTTATCCAGAACCTGTCCGGGTCCACTGTGATGCGTTCCCAGGAGACCCCATAGGCCAGTTAACATAACACAATGTACTCTGGGTCCCACATGTTCCATTTCCACACGCGCTCGGCTCCCACCCACGCCCAAAACACACACGCCTGGGGCTTGAACAGGGATTGCTAGATTGTTCTGCTGCAGGGTCAAGTGCCCTTGATGCTGGATCAGGGGGCTTCCATCTCTGTATTTTCAACACTAAAACACTATACACTCTCTGGAAACAACATTACGACAAACATTCTAGTTTGATGTACCGTATTTTTCTGAAAATCCTTTCCTTTTGCACCTAAAATACATGTTATTCTGCTTGTGCTTACCCACCTTGAAGCAATTAATTGGTACATGGTGTAATGATCAGTGTGGCCAGTAGATGGCAGTCAAACATAAGAGATACGTGTGGACTGCACGTTGACGCCTCCAGTCCAATAAATGACGCTAGCAAGCACCCGTAAGCAAGTAACACCAAAACGTTGACATACCAATTAGAATATAGAAGAATTCAAACGGCGCTGGAAAATCAGTCAAAATGTTTTAGTCCGACTTTGGTAAGCTACGAAGCCGCATTTGCACCGATGCAGGTAAATAAAGAGACTCAGCAGTTGGCCTGGAGATGAGCGGTGCCTGGTTTCCTCCAAACGTGACGCCAGGCATTTACGCCAAAGACTTCAATCTTTGTCTCATCAGACCAGAGAATTTAGTTTCTCATGGTCTGAGAGTCTTTCAGGTACATTTTGGCAAACTTTTGACTAAGAAATTCCGTCTGGTCACTCTACCATGCAGGCGTGATTGGTGGATTGTTCTTCTCTCTCCATAGAGGAATGCTGTAGCACTGACAGAGGGACCATGGTCTTGGTCACATCCCTGACTAGACTAAGATGAACAGAGACATCCTGGATACTTGCCAACCTTGAGACCTCCGAATTCGGGAGATGTGGGGAGCGGCGGGGTTGAGGTGGGCAGGGTTTGGTGGTAGAGGGGGGTGTATATTGTAGCGTCCCGGAAGAGTACGTGCTGCAAGGGGTTCTGGGTATTTGTTCTGTTGTGTTACGGTGCGAATGTGTTTGTCATTCGTGTTTGTTGTGGTTTCACAGTGTGGCGCATATTTGTAACAGTGTTAAAGTTGTTTGTACGCCCACCCTGTGTGTGACCTGTATGGCTTTTGGCCAAGTATGCCTTGCATTCACTTATGTGTGTGTAAAAGCCGCGTATATTATGTGACTGGGCTGGCACGATGTTCGTACGGAGGAAATGCGGACGTGACGACAGGTTGTAGAGGACGCTAAAGGCACACCACCAATACTGTTTTCCGGGTGGAAATCTGCAGAAATTCGGGAGAATGGTTGCTGTCACGCCAAATTTCTTCCCCCCGTGACAGCCCCTCCAATGCCTGAAGGACCCCAATGAGGGCGTGATAATACCAAGTTATATGACTCTTAAGGGTCACAGCTGCAAAATTAGCAAAGCAAAAATAGCTTGGAAGGTTAGCATGCTGGAATGCTAATATTTTTTCCTCACCTTTAAGGGTTACAGCTGCAAAATTTGCGAAACAATAATAGCTTGAAAGGTTAGCATGCTGAAATGCAAATATTTTTTCCTCACCGTTATTTTTCACCTATGACAATCAGCCAATTATAATGCTTTTAAAACAGGCAGCTGTGTGGGCTGCTTTAAGGTCCTTCCACCCTCATTGGGGTCCTTCAAGTAGTTTCTTCCGGGGGGAAGGTTTTTGTAGGGGGGAAGAAATTTGGCATGACATTGGCCCGGGAGATTCTCGGTAGGGGCACTGAATTTTGGGATTCTCCCGGGAAAATCGGGAGGGTTGGCAAGTATGTCCTGAATATAAAAAAAAAAAAAAACATTTTTAAATTGTCATTATGGGGTATTGTCTGTAGAATTTTGAGGACAAACATGAATTTGTTTCATTTTTTGAATAAGAACGTCACATCACTAAATGTGGAAAGTGTCCCGCGAAAAACCGTCCGACCGTAACGCTCTAATAACTAAAGTTCCTTGAGTGAATAATGTAAACTCACTACACCGGTATGTTTTAGTGTTTTCATGACGAGTTTACTGACAGATATAATCAATCAATCAATCAATGTTTACTTATATAGCCCTAAATCACTAGTGTCTCAAAGGGCTGCACAAACCACCACGACATCCTCGGTAGGCCCACATAAGGGCAAGGAAAACTCACACCCAGTGGGACATCGGTGACAATAATGATCCAGTGGGACGTCGGTGACAATAATGATTATGAGAACCTTAGAGAGGAGGAAAGCAATGGATGTCGAGCGGGTCTAACATGATACTGTGAAAGTTCAATCCACAATGGATCCAACACAGTCGCGAGAGTCCAGTCCAAAGCGGGTCCAACTCAGCAGCGAGAGTCCCGTTCACAGCGGAGCCAGCAGGAAACCATCCCAAGTGGAGGCGGATCAGCAGCGCAGAGATGTCGAGGCGGATCAGCAGCGCAGAGATGTCCCCAGCCGATACACAGGCAAGCAGTACATGGCCACCGGATCGGACCGGACCCCCTCCACAGGGGAGAGTGGGACATAGAAGAAAAAGAAAAGAAA
This sequence comes from Nerophis ophidion, assembly GCF_033978795.1. Taxonomy (NCBI): domain Eukaryota; kingdom Metazoa; phylum Chordata; class Actinopteri; order Syngnathiformes; family Syngnathidae; genus Nerophis; species Nerophis ophidion. The sequence continues at coordinate 11,753,015 of NC_084624.1, read as the reverse complement.
CAGCAGATCAACTGGTCTAAAAAGGGAGTCTATTTAAAGGCTACAGTATACAAATGAGTTTTAAGGTGAGACTTAAATGCTTCTACTGAGGTGGCATCTCGAACTGTTACCGGGAGGGCATTCCAGAGTACTGGAGCCCGAACGGAAAACGCTCTATAGCCCGCAGACTTTTTTTGGGCTTTGGGAATCACTAACAAGCCGGAGTCCTTTGAACGCAGATTTCTTGCCGGGACATATGGTACAATACAATCGGCAAGATAGGATGGAGCTAGACCGTGTAGTATTTTATACGTAAGTAGTAAAACCTTAAAGTCACATCTTAAGTGCACAGGAAGCCAGTGCAGGTGAGCCAGTACAGGCGTAATGTGATCAAACTTTCTTGTTCTTGTCAAAAGTCTAGCAGCCGCATTTTGTACCAACTGTAATCTTTTAATGCTAGACATGGGGAGACCCGAAAATAATACGTTACAGTAGTCGAGGCGAGACGTAACAAACGCATGGATAATGATCTCAGCGTCTTTAGTGGACAGAATGGAGCGAATTTTAGCGATATTACGGAGATGAAAGAAGGCCGTTTTAGTAACGCTTTTAATGTGTGCCTCAAAGGAGAGAGTTGGGTGGAAGATAATACCCAGATTCTTTACCGTGTCGCCTTGTTTAATTGTTTGGTTGTCAAATGTTAGAGTTGTATTATTAAATAGAGTTCGGTGTCTAGCAGGACCGATAATCAGTATTTCCGTTTTTTTGGCGTTGAGTTGCAAAAAGTTAGCGGACATCCATTGTTTAATTTCATTAAGACACGCCTCCAGCTGACTACAATCCGGCGTGTTGGTCAGCTTTAGGGGCATGTAGAGTTGGGTGTCATCAGCATAACAGTGAAAGCTAACACCGTATTTGCGTATGATGTCACCTAGCGGCAGCATGTAGATGCTGAAGAGTGCAGGGCCAAGGACCGAACCCTGGGGAACTCCACACGTTACCTTAACGTAGTCCGAGGTCACATTGTTATGGGAGACACACTGCATCCTATCAGTAAGATAAGAGTTAAACCAAGACAGGGCTAAGTCTGACATACCAATTCGTGTTTTGATACGTTCTAATAAAATATTATGATCGACGGTATCGAAAGCAGCGCTAAGATCGAGGAGCAGCAACATAGATGACGCATCAGAATCCATCGTTAGCAATAGGTCATTAGTCATTTTTGCGAGGGCTGTCTCCGTCGAGTGATTTGCCCTGAAACCGGATTGAAAGGTTTCACATAGATTGTTAGACGCTAAGTGTTCATTTAACTGCTCCGCAACAATTTTTTCGAGGATTTTTGAAATAAAGGGAAGGTGAGACACCGATCGGTAGTTTACCATGAGGTCAGGATCGAGGTTAGGTCTTTTAAGAAGAGGATGAATAACCGCTTTTTTGAATGCTAGGGGAACAGTGCCCGAGGAAAGTGATAAGTTTATAATATTTAGCACTGATGGACCTAATAATACAAAGAGCTCCTTGATCAGTTTCCCAGGAAGAGGGTCAAGTAAACATGTTGTTTGTTTTATTCCATTTACACGTTGTAACAATTCCTCTAATGTTATTTCCTCAAAACGAGAGAAACTATTTTGGAGGGCAGTATCCGCCGTATATACAATCGTGTCAGTGTTAATAGAACCCCGTTGTAGCTGGGACGCATTGTCTTTAATCTCCTTTCTAATGACTTCAATTTTCTTACTAAAGAATTGCATAAAGTTATCAGCTGAGTGGGTGGAGCTACTGGAAGGAGTCCCTTGTTGGGTTAGCGATGCTACCGTACTAAACAAAAATTTAGGATCGTTTTTATTACGGTGGATGAGATTTGAGTAATAATTAGCTTTAGCTAAGGTAAGCATGCGTTTATAAGTTATTAAACCATCACTAAATGCTTGATGGTGCACCTCAAGTTTAGTCGTGTGCCATTTGCGTTCCAGCTTTCTGCATAATAATTTCTGAGCTCTAGTTTCTTCTGTAAACCACGGGGTGCGCTTTTTTGGAGCCTTTTTTAACTTTAGCGGTGCTATGTTATCAATGGTTTCGCGCAGGGCGTCGTTAAAGTTGTTAGTGAGGTTATCAATAGAGCCCACATACTTTGGAAATGGTGCCATTACCGAGGGCAGTAGGTCAGCAAGAGTTGTCGTTGTGGCCGTATTAATGTTGCGGCTGCTATAGCAGTTATTATTATTATTAGTTTGACGAACATGCGTCTGAACCTCGAATTTTATAAGGTAATGATCGGACAATACTTTAGTATACGGGAGTATCGTAACTTTGGAAGCGGTGATACCCCTGACAACCACTAGGTCTATCGTATTACCGTTGCGATGCGTGGGTTCATTTATTATTTGTGTGAGACCACAGCTATCAATTATAGTCTGGAGCGCTACGCACGGTGGGTCCGATGGGGTATTCATATGGATATTAAAGTCCCCCATTATGATAATATTATCGGCGTGTGTCACTAGATCAGCAACGAACTCTGAGAATTCATTGATAAAGTCCGAACAGGGCCCTGGGGGGCGGTAGATAACAGCCAGGTGTAGAGGCAGCGGTGTGACAGACCTCATAGTAAGCACCTCAAACGATTTATATTTATTATTTATGTTAGGACTAAGGTTAAAGTTTTCGTTGTATATTAGTGCGACCCCCCCACCCCTTTTAAGCGGACGGGCAATATGCGCATGTGTAAAGTTAGGAGGACATGCCTCATTTAGCGCAAAAAAGTCGTTTGGTTTAAGCCAGGTTTCACTGAGACCGATGACGTTAAGATTGTTGTCTCTGATGATATCATTAACTAACAACGTTTTGGGAGACAATGATCTTATGTTTAAAAAACCTATATTATAGGTAGTGGGCTGTTTTAGGGAATTTTTGATCAAATTATCCGTAGTAGCAATATTAATAATGTTGTGTTTATTATGCCCAGTGCATTCAGTATAATTACGACCATATCTAGGAATTGATACGACGGGAATGTTCCGATTGTTTGATTGTTGCTTTGATAAACTGCACGCATCATGGTTAGCCTCCTCAGTAACGGGGATTTATCGATTGTTTGTTTGTTGCTTTGATAAACTGCACGCATCATAGTTAGCCACCTCAGTAAAACACATGTCCAACTCTGAAACACTCAAAGCAGAAAAAACTTGTTCTAATTTAACTGACTCCTTACCCAGACCAGTAGTCTCGCATCCTTTATTTAAATCCGTCTTCAGGGTGGAGGGAAGTGGTGTTCTGTGGGGATTAGCCTTCTGCTTTGTTTTTAGCCCCGCTCGACATCCGCGTTTCCGATCACACCGCTGGCGTCTGCTCCGTAGACGGCCCCCGCTGCTACTAGACTCCCCTGCTTCACAGGCCGCTGGATGTAGCCGCCGACGTATCCCCATGCTAGTTAGCATGTTTAGCACGCCCGCGTCTATCAGTCCAAAACGGCCCAATATGTCCATATCCAGAAGTGTCTGGCGGTCGTACGTGATCACGGAGTGACCACGATGCGAGCCAGCCATGAAGTCTGCAGAACTGTCCGGCATTTCCGCCAAATGTTCCATCTTTAGCAAGAGCACCGCAGTGTCGCAGCCCGTCCGGGCGCCGCCATCTTGCATATAAGAAAGAACTTTACACTACTTTATATTACAAATTGGCAACAGCGGAGGATGAATGTCCCATAACAAGAAGATAGAGAAAAAGAAGAAGCTTATCGACTGTGGTGTCAACACGGACTACAAAGGCGGAACCACGCAATTTTTCAGGATTTATTCAGATCCCAAATACAGATCAGCAGTTACCAGAAAGTAAGAAAAGTTGCTTTTGCATAATATTGTGTAACAAAACACCAGATAATACACTATATTGCCAAAAGTATTTGGCCACTTGCCTTTACTCACATAAGAACTTGAAGTGCCATCCCATGGAATTGTTCAAAATGTTTTGGTATCCTGGAGCATTCAAAGTTCCTTTCACTGAAACTAAGGGGCCAAGCCCAAATCCTGGAAAACAACTCCACACCATAATTCCTCCTCCATCAAATTTCACACTCCACGCAATGCAGTCCGAAATGTAGCATTCTCCTGGCAACCTCCAAACCCAGACTGGTCTATCAGATTGCCAGATGGAAAAGTGTGATTCATCAGTCCAGAGAAGGCGTCTCCACTGCTCTAGAGTCCAGTGGCGACGTGCTTTACATCTGCACTGGACTTGGTGATGTATGGCTTAGATGCAGCTGCTCAGCCATGAAAACCCATTCCATGAAGCTCTCTGCGTACTGTACGTGGGCTAATTGGAAGGAAACATGAAGTTTGGAGCTCTGTGGCAACTGACTGTGCAGAAAGTCTTTGCACTATGCGCTTCAGCATCCAATGACCCGTCTATGTCAGTTTACGTGGCCTACCACTTGGTGGCTGAGTTGCTGTTGTTCCCAAAATCTTCACTTTCCTAACAATAAAGTTGAATTTGGAATATTTAGGAGCGAGGAAATTTCAAGTCTGGATATGTTGCACATGTGGCATCCTATGACAGTTCCACACTGCAGATCAGCTGCCTATTTTTTTTTTACAAATGTTTGTAGAAACATGCCTAAGTGCTTGATTTTATACACCGGGCCAAGAGATGAGGACATCTGATACTCATCATTTGGATGGTGGCCAAATACTTTTGGCAATATAGTATATGTCTTACTTCATACACATACCATAATAATAATAAGCACAGTACAATCCATCAAGCGGTGCGGCTTCATAGCTTACCAAAGTCGTACTATAACATTTTGGTCGATTTTTGAGCGCCGTGTGTAATGTTCTATATTTTTAATGGAACATATAAAATGTTGGTGGTGTTTACTTGAGTCATATTGCCATCATTGTGCAGTCTACACGTATTTCTTATGTTTGACTGCTATCTACTGGTCACACCATGTACCAAGTAAAATAACGTCGAGGTGGGTAAGCTCAACCAAACTGTCGAGTTTTGAGAAAGAAGGATTTTAAGTGCGCCTTAGTCCGGATAATAGGGTAAGTGTTTCTCATTTTAAAGGCCTACGGAAACCCACTACTACCGACCACGCAGTCTGATAGTTTATATATCAATGATGAAATATTAACATTGCAACGAATGCCAATACGGTCTTTATAGTTTACTAAATTGCAATTTTAAATTTCGCGCGAAGTATCCTGTTGAAAACGTCCGTATGATGACGCGTGCGCGTGACGTCTCGGATTGTACCGGACATTTTTTTCCAGCCCGATCCCAGCTATAAGTCGTCTGCTTTAATCGCATAATTACACAGTATTCTGGACATCTGTGTTGCTGAATCTTTTGCAATTTGTTCAATTAATAATGGAGACGTCAAAGAAGAAAGATGTAGGTATTGCGGCTGCCTATAGCAACACAAACACAGCCGTTGTCTCCTTGTTTACATTCCCGAAAGTGAAGCTTTACTATGGAACAGAGCGGTCAAGCGAACATGGTTCCCGACCACATGTCGACCGGCAGGTTTCGGTGAGAAAATTGTGGTAATAGGTCGGCTCTCACCGTAGACATGAGCGGAGCTCGTGTCGTTCCTCGTGTAAAAAAAGTCAGCTGCGACTCTCTTGCCTCCTCCGTGGCTTCCCTCAGAGACACTGGCGGTCACCACACCCGTGGCCACACCCCTCCGACTTTCAGGTACGACAGTATAATCTCACTACAACACTAGTAACACAATAAGCAGATAAGGGATTTTCCAGAATTATCCTAGTAAATGTGTCTAATAAAATCTTTATTGCTCCCACTGCCCTTTTTTTTTCTAGTCCTTCACTCTCACTATCCTCATCCACGAATCTTTCATCCTCGCTCAAATTAATGGGGAAATCGTCGCTTTTTCGGTCCGAATCGCTCTCGCTGCTGGTGGCCATGATTGTAAACAATGTGAGGATGTGACGTCACGCGCACATCGTCTGCTACTTCCGGTACAGGCAGGGCTTTTTTATTAGCGACAAATGGTGCAAACTTTATCGTGGATGTTCTCTACTAAATCCTTTCAGCAAAAATATGGCAATATCGCGAAATGATCAAGTATGACACATAGAATGGACCTGCTATCCCCGTTTAAATAAGAAAATGTAATTTCAGTAGGCCTTTAAAGTAGCAAGTGATAAACAATTATTTAGTGAAACAAAAAGTAATGTACAACTGCATCAATATACATAAGTTAAAGGCCTACTGAAATGAGATTTTCTTATTTAAACGGGGATAGCAGGTCCATTCTATGTGTCATACTTGATCATTTCGTGATATTGCCATATTTTTGCTGAAAGGATTTAGTAGAGAACATCGACGATAAAGTTTGCAACTTTTGGTCGCTAATAAAAAAGCCTTGCCTGTACCGGAAGTAGCAGACAATGACCTCACAAGGGTGAGGGTTCCTCACATCCTCACATTGTTTATAATGGGAGCCTCTAGCAGCAAGAGCTATTCGGACCGAGAAAACGACAATTTCCCCATTAATTTGAGCGAGGACGAAAGATTTGTGGATGATGATATTGATAGAAAATGAAAAAGTTAAAAGAAAAAAAAGCTGATTGCATTGGGATGGATTCAGATGTTTTTAAACACATTTACTAGGATAATTCTGGGGAATACCTTATCTTTCTATTGTGTTGCTCGTGTTTTAGTGAGTTAACTAGTACCTGATAGTCGGAGGGGTTTCTCCACGGGTGTCTTGACGCCAGTCTCTGAGGGAAGTCGACGGCAGCTGCATGGACGGCGCAAGCTCAGCTGTAAGAGGCGACTTTTTACCACAATTTTCTCACCCAAACCTGCCGGTTGACAAGTGGTCAGAGGTGGGTAGTAACGCGCTACATTTACTCCGTTACATTTACTTGAGTAACTTTTGGGATAAATTGTACTTCTACGAGTAGTTTTTATGCAAAATACTTTTACTTGAGTATATTTATAGAGAAGAAACGCTACTTTTACTCCGCTCCATTTATCTACATTCGGCTCGCTACTCGCTACTTTTGTTTATCGATCTGTTAATGTTTGTTTTGGTTTATGACAGAGCTTCAACGTAGGATCTGCGCATGCCTGCGTTTCACCAATCACATGCAGTCACTGGCGATGTTGGACCAATCAAACAGAGCCAGGCGGTCACATGACCCGACTTAAACAAGTTGAAAAACTTATTGGGGTGTTACCATTTAGTGGTCAATTGTACGGATTATGTACTGTAATGTGCAATCTAATAATAAAAGTTTCAATCAATCAATCAAAAGTGTAAAGGAAAAAATACACTTTTTATTTCAACCGTACTTCCCGTCAAAAGCCTAAAGACTGATCGCACAGTTCCTGTCTTCACAATAAAACTGCCGCTCCATCGCACCTGCGTTAACAAAATAAGAGTCTCCGAAAGCCAGCGAAAACAAGCTAGCAAGCTACGGAGTTTTCCGCCTATGTATTTCTTGTAAAGTGTATAAAAACGAATATGGAAGCTGGACAAATAAAAGGCCCCAAAAAAACGACTTTCATGTGGTATTGGAAAGAAAAGAGGAACTTTTTTCCTCCTCCATTTGAAAACGTGGACGTCTGATTCCAATCAATGCAAGTCATCAGAATCAGGTAATACACCAACTTATATTCTTGTCTTCATGAAAGATAGGAATCTATGTGTTAAACATGCATGTATATTCATTAAAACACCTTTAACATGTCAACAAAAACGGCAAAATAAATAAATATAAATTATATACTGTATATATAAATGTGTGTGTATATATATATATATATATATATATATATATATATATATATATATATATATATCTATGATATGTGTATATGTATTCATGAGGTAGATCACCTCGACTTGGTCATTTATTAAGTAATTGATAAACGTTGAAAAACTTATTGGGGTGTTACCATTTAGTGGTCAATTGTACAGAATATGTACTGTACTGTGCAATCTACCAATACAAGTTTCAATCAATCAATCAATCAATCAATGCCTACTGAGCCTATGGTGCTGTTAAGTTATTGTGACTCAATGTGCCTTATTTTTTTTTATTTTAATGTACTATTATTTAATACATATTATTGTTTTATTGGCTTAAGAGATGTTCCTGGCTCTGAATTTGCTCATTGCTTTTTTTATATTTTTGTGCATTATTTGTTGCCGTAATCAGGTTACTCATCAGTTACTCAGTACTTGAGTAGTTTTTTCACAACATACTTTTTACTTTTACTCAAGTAAAAATTTGAGTGACTACTCCTTACTTTTACTTACTAAAACGGCCTTCTTTCATCTCCGTAACATCGCTAAAATTCGCTCCATTTTGTCCACTAAAGACGCCGAGATCATTATTCATGCGTTTGATACGTCTCGTCTCGATTACTGTAACGTATTATTTTCGGGTCTCCCCATGTCTAGCATTAAAAGATTACAGTTGGTACAAAATGCGGCTGCTAGACTTTTGACAAGAACAAGAAAGTTTGATCACATTACGCCTATCCTGTATATACCTATATACATATATATATACCTATACTGGCTCACCTGCACTGGCTTCCTGTGCACTTAAGATGTGACTTTAAGGTTTTACTACTTACGTATGAAATACTACACGGTCTAGCTCCATCCTATCTTGCCGATTGTATTGTACCATATGTCCCGGCAAGAAATCTGCGTTCAAAAGACTCCGGCTTATTAGTGATTCCTAAAGCCCAAAAAAAGTCTGCGGGCTATAGAGCGTTTTCTGTTAGGGCTCCAGTACTCTGGAATGCCCTCCCGGTAACAGTTCGAGATGCTACCTCAGTAGAAGCATTTAAGTCTCACCTTAAAACTCATCTATATACTCTAGTCTTTAAATAGACCTCCTTTTTAGACCAGTTGATCTGCCGCTTCTTTTCTGTTTTCTCCTTTGTCCCCCGCTCCCTTGTGGAGGGGGTCCGGTTCGATGACCATGGATGAAGTACTGGCTGTCCAGAGTCGAGACCCAGGATGGACCGCTCGCCTGTGTATCGGTTGGGGACATCTCTACGCTGCTGATCAGACTCCGCTTGGGATGGTTCCTGTGGACGGGACCCTCGCTGCTGTCTTGGATCCGCTTTGAACTGAACTCTCGCGGCTGTGTTGGAGCCACTATGGATTGAACTTTCACAGTATCATGTTAGACCCGCTCGACATCCATTGCTTTTCGGTCCCCTAGAGGGGGGGGGGGGGGGGGGGGGGGGGGTCCTCTCCAAGGTTTTTCATAGTCAGCATTGTCACTGGCGTCCCACTGGGTGTGAATTCTCCCTGCCCACTGGGTGTGAGTTTTCCTTGCCCTTTTGTGGGTTCTTCCGAGGATGTCGTAGTCGTAATGGTTTGTACAGTCCTTTGAGACATTTGTGATTTAGGGCTATATAAATAAACATTGATTGATTGATTGACTTGAGTAATAAATCTCTAAAGTAACAGTACTCTTACTTGAGTACAATTCCTGGCTACTCTACCCACCTCTGCAAGTGGTTGGGAACCATGTTCGCTTGACCGCTCTGATCCATAGTAAAGCTTCATCTCCTGGAATTTTAAACAAAGAAACACCGTGTGTTTGTGTGGCTAAAGGCTAAAGCTTCCCACCTCCATCTTTCTACTTTGACTTCTCCATTATTAATTGAACAAATTGCAAAAGATTCAGCAACACAGATGTCCAGAATACTGTGTAATTGCGCAATGTAGAGAGACGACTTTTAGCCGCAAGTAATGCTGAGCTAATATGTCCCCTGGAACCAATAACGTCACAAACACGCGTCATCATTCCGCGACGTTTTCAACAAGAAACTCCGCGTCAAATTTAAAATTTGTAATTTAGTAAACTAAAAAGGCCGTATTGGCATGTGTTGCGATGTTAATATTTCATTATTGATATATAAACTATCAGACTGCATGGTCGGTAGTAGTGGCTTTCAGTAGGCCTTTAAAGGGGAACATTATCACCAGACCTATGTAAGCGTCAATATATACCTTGATGGTGCAGAAAAAAGACCATCTATTTTTTTAACCGATTTCCGAACTCTAAATGGGTGAATTTTGGCGAATTAAACGCCTTTCTGTTTATCGTGCTGGAGGGGATGACGTCAGAATGTGACGTTGCCGAGGTAACACACCCACCATTTTCATTTTCAACACATTACAAACACCTGGTCTCAGCTCTGTTGTTTTCCGCTTTTTGACTATTTTTTGGAACCTTGGAGACTTCATGCCTCGACGGTGTGTTGTCGGAGGGTGTAACAACACTAACAGGGAGGGATTCAAGTTGCACCACTGGCCTGAAGATGCGAAAGTGTCTGCCGCCAGACCCCCATTGAATGTGCCAGAGTGTCTCCACATTTGACCGGCGATGCTAAAGCAGACATGACAGAGATGTATGGATAACCTGCAGATGCATTTGCAACGATAGTCAACAAAATCACAAAGGTGAGTTTTGTTGATTTTGACTGCCAGCTAATCGATGCTAACATGCTACGCTAATCGATGCTAACATGCTATTTACCAACGGTGCTAAAGCAGACATGGCACAGAGATGTATGGATAACCTGTAGATGCATTTGCAACTATATTACTTTTCCTTCCACCCACATTTAATGCGAAAAAAACACTTACCAATCGACGGATTTAAGTTGCTCCAGTGTCAAAAGATGCGAAAGTCCTGATCGTTTGGTCCGCACATTTTACCGGCGATGCTAACGCAGCTATTCGACCATGCTATGGCTATGAATAGCGTCAGTAGCTATTCGCTCAATAGCTTCAGTTTCTTCTTCAATGCTTTCATACTCCAACCATCTGTTTCAATACATGCGTAATCTATTGAATCGCTTAAATCGCTGAAATCCGAGTTTGAATCCGAGCTAATGTCGCTATATCTTGCTGTGGTATTCCCATTGTTTGTTTACATTGGCAGCACTGTATGACGTCACAGGGAAATGGCCAGTGTCTTCGCAGACAGCCGAAAATAAGGCACTTTAAAGCTTTATTTAGGGATATTCCGAGACCGGTAAAATTCTGAAAAAAAAATTCAAAAAATACAACAAGCCACTGGGAACTGATTTTTATTGTTTTTAACCCTTTTGAAATTGTGATAATGTTCCCCTTTAAAGATGCATCAATTATCGATTTTTAGCTCATGAATTGTAATTGAATCATAGTTGCCCAAAGATTCCCACCTCTATAAGATATTTAAAAACTGCGAAATGTTCATTCTCGCCTCAGTAAATTCAAACATTTTGCTGCCTAATAAAAGCTTCAGAGTTTGTGAAGGTTTCTCCCAGGCCCACTGCCCCCCCACCCCCACACAAAAATCACAGTGTACCATTCAATCAGCACCTCTTTCTGCCCCCGCTCCATGGTTCTCTTAAGGGTTTTAACCACGGCGAGAATGAAAAGTGCCAGCCTAAGAAACCCGGGCCAATTGAGGAGGTGACAAGGTCTGCCAGAAAATGATCCTAATCCTGTTTGCAGCATTCTTTTAGCCCACTGGCGTGGCCATTTCGCGGCATATTCTCTGAGCTGTCGGGCCCCGGGAAGTCCCTGTAATGGTGTGCATTGGCCAGATGCACATCAAAGCTCTCCTGGAAAATGCCAGCAGCAACTTAAAGGGGAGGAACAATCTGGCTCGCAGCTGCAAGGCCAAAAGTAAACAACGACTAGTTTGCTTTAAAGATAATGCAGATTCAAAACAACAGGTGTCTAAAATTCATCCCTGGCCACCCTCCATTAGTTCTACCTTTCTTATTGTCCCTTTTTTCTGCAACTCTCAGACTGCTTTCTCGCCCCTCGCGGGTAATCTCCTTTAGAGAGAAGAAAACCCCCATTCTGTCTCTCGCTAATCTGGTCGCAGCCTAAATGTACGGCTGCATTGCTAATGTGGGACTCCGAAAGAAGGAGAGTTTGTTACTACCACAGGAGAAGAAAAGACTTCAAATGATTGTATGTATGTATATATATATGTGTGTGTGTGTGTGTGTGTGTGTGTATGTATATATAAAAAATATATATATAATTATATATATATATATATATATATATATATATACATACATACACACAAACCCCGTTTCCATATGAGTTGGGAAATTATCCATCCATCCATCCATTTTCTACCGCTTATTCCCTTTTGGGGTCGCGGGGGGCGCTGGCGCCTATCTCAGCTACAATCGGGCGGAAGGCGGGGTACACCCTGGACAAGTCGCCACCTCATCGCAGGGCCAACACAGATAGACAGACAACATTCACACTCACATTCACACACTAGGGCCAATTTAGTGTTGCCAATCAACCTATCCCCAGGTGCATGTCTTTGGAAGTGGGAGGAAGCCGGAGTACCCGGAGGGAACCCACGCATTCACGGGGAGAACATGCAAACTCCACACAGAAAGATCCCGAGCCTGGATTTGAACCCAAGACTGCAGGACCTTCGTATTGTGAGGCAGACGCACTAACCCCTCTGTCACCGTGAAGCCCTTGGGAAATTATGTTAGATGTAAATATAAACGGAATACAATGTGATTTGCAAACCCTTTTCAACCCATATTCAGTTGAATGCACTATAAAGACAAGATATTTGATGTTCAAACTTATAAACTTTATTTTTTTTTTGCAAATAAAAATTAACTTAGAATTTCATGGCTGCAACATGTGTCAAAGTAGTTTGGAAAGGGCATGTTCACCATTGTGTTACATCACCTTTTCTTTTAACAACACTCTGTAAACGTTTGGGAACTGAGGAAACTAATTGTTTAAGCTTTGAAAGTGGAATTCTTTCCCATTCTTGTTTTATGTAGAGTTTCAGTCGTTCAACAGTCTTGTTGTCATATTTTACACTTCATAATACGCCACACATTTTCCATGGGAGACAGGTCTGGACTGCTAGCGGGCCAGGAAAGTACCCGCACTCTTTTACTACAAAACCACGCTGTTGTAACACGTGGCTTGGCATTGTCTTGCTGAAATAAGCAGGGGCGTACATTTCTGGGTGTTGTTGATAAATGGCTTTTGCTTTGCATAGTAGAGTTTTAACTTGCACTTACAGATGAAGCGACCAACTGTAGTTACTGACAGTGGTTTTATGAAGTGTTCCAGAGCCCATGTGGTGATGTCCTTTACACACAGATGCCACTTTTTGAAGCAGTACCGCCTGAGGGATCAAAGGTCCGTAATGTCATCGCTTACGTGCACTGATTTCTCCAGATTCTCTGAACCTATTATTTTTGTCCGGGTGAAAACCAGGAGACAGATTACCTCGGGAGATGGTCTGTAGGAGCACTGATATACGGGTGTTTCCCTGAAAGATCGCGAGAGTTGGCAAGTATGTTGCTAAGGCGGGAAAGCCATTCAAAGAAGGTGAATTCATTAAAAAGTTCATGTTAGATTTTTTTAAGAAATCTTTTCTTGCGGCCCAGCCTCACCCAGTTTCTGCATCCAGTGGCCCCCAGGTAAATTGAGTTTGAGACCCCCTATTCTCAAGCTTAGTGATTTATCAGATTGTAGGTGTTTTTTTTTAACCATTCGTGTTCAGATTTCGCTGTTTTTGTTGCATTTTTGTTGCTTGATTGTAAAAAATGTTGTTCGAAAGGCTGTGTGATGTGCATATGTTCTCAATATTTAGTGTTTTATCGTTCATAGTTAATATTGTAAATCCCCAGTTCTTTATTTTCATCCTATTACTAACTGTCAAAGTATTAGCCCGCATTCCATGTTTTGTTTGTACAGAGTTAGCTCGACAGCACATGTACTGTAGTTGTAATAACACGCATGACGTGGTGCACATATCTTGATCAATATTAAAGCGACTCACTCGGTGGACGGATTTGTGTTTGGTCGACCTAGGTGGGGACGTTTTTTTCCCGGTTTATTTTGGGTAAGCACTCCATTTATGTCAAAATTGTTTTGCTACAAGTTCCACAATTACGGCGTCAAAGTCACGGCGACATCGCTCTTTCGGCATCGTCTGCTCAGACGTTTTCACCCTTTGCTGGCTTCTATGACCAGTAGTTCATCCTCTGTATATTCAGCTTCAAAACGATAAGGTTGTGAATCCTCATTTGTCTAAAAAAAGTAATCTTTTTTGTCTGTCACCAAGTCCACCATGAATTGAACATACAAGTGTTTGTTTCCGAAAGCAGGAACACACACCATTAGTTCATCCTCCGTATATTCAGCTTCAAAAAGATAAGGTTGTGAATCCTCATTTGTCTAAAAAAAAAGTCATCTTCTTTGTCTGTTACCAAGTCTGCCATGATTTGAACATAAAAGTGTTTGTTTCCGAAAGCAGGAACACACATTTGTTGCTGTCGGAAGTTCGGAAATAAATGCGCTGAGAAAATCAGTTACGGCAATGCTTAAATGACCAAAATATGGTAAATATTTTACATATTACATATTGTTATGAATGTGTAGGATCCAAACTTAAGAAGAAAAAAAGCCTCGAAGATATAAGGAAAGTCAAATTTATTCTCCAATCTTTAAACAAAAATATTTAGCTATGCTAAAGTCTTCAACTAACAAGAACATTAGACAACAAATGTGAAATAAAGTTCCCTGGATTAAGAGGACATGTTTAAACTTCTGCAGCAGCATGAAAATAATGAACCTTTAACAATAAACTTTATTATAGGACATACTAGGGGTGAAACGGTACACAAAAATGTTGGTTCGGTACGTACCTCGGTTTAGAGGTCATGGTTCGGTTCATTTTCGGTACAGTAAGAAAACAACAAAATATACATTTTTTGGGTTATTTATTTACCAAATTTGTAAACAATGGCATAACACACATATACACACAGTGTCCATTGCCAGGGTTAATGTGGTCGACATATATAAAAAAAATAAAAAAAATAGGAGAAGGCTCAGAATGGTTTCTTAAAAAAACTTTCTACATATAAAGTGATTTTTTTTTATTGATTGAGACTTTTACGAATAGATTGCACAGTACAGTACATATTCCGTACAATTGACCACTAAACGGTAACACCCCAATACGTTTTTTAACTTGTTTAAGTCGGGGTCCACGTTAATCAACATTAAACTGCCTTAAGTTAAATAACAAAACCTTTCTTCCACATAGAAAAAGTGCAACATTAAACAGTTTCAAGTCAACTCAGCCTCAGATTAACTTTTCTTCCCCCCACTAGCCTGGCTAACTTGGCATGTTCCACCATAGAAGTGGGTCAAAATCTAGTTTTTAATGCAATATGGACTTAAATTTGTTGCTATAAA
The DNA here is from genome assembly GCF_033978795.1 of Nerophis ophidion. NCBI lineage: Eukaryota > Metazoa > Chordata > Actinopteri > Syngnathiformes > Syngnathidae > Nerophis > Nerophis ophidion. Next base: position 11,737,768 of record NC_084624.1, on the reverse strand, counting down.
ACATTTGTTATTGCTTTAGCCCTGCCTGACTCGCCGAGGAGAGGCTGCTTGAATGCGGTGGTGACGCTTCAAATGGGTTACCATGTGTTATGAGAGTAGCGTGTGTGTGTGGCCCTTTAATATGTGACATCAGTGAGTGTGTGGGCGAGAGAGGTGAGGGAGCGGTAGTGAGTGCGGGGAGTGGCTAGTGTTTTGTTGGATTGGCTGTGTGCAAGACCTCAATAAAGCCACGATTTGCAACTAATCGCCGGACTCTTCATTTACCCTGGAGTCCGGAGCTGTGGAGACCCACGGGTAGAGTAGAGGGTGTTGCCCCCGAGAATACATCAGTCTCTCCCCTACGCGTGTTGTCACACGCAGCTGCTGAACAATGTCGGCAAACCTCCGTCCTCCATTGTTGTATCGCGCAGCCAAGTGTTCCCAGTATTCTTCCTCCTCCTAACACGACGAGTTGAGTTTATACCAAAAAATGGATACATGGATGATGCAGCAGAGGATTGGGCGAATGTCATGTGGTCAGATGAAACCAAAATAGAACTTTTTGGTATAAACTCAAATCGTTGTGTTTGGAGGAAGAAGAATACTGAGTTGCATCCCAAGAACACCAAACCTACTGTGAATCATGGGGGTGGAAACATCATGCTTTGGGGCTGTTTTTCTGCTAAGGGGACAGGACGATTGATCCGTGTTAAGGAAAGAATGAATGGGGCCATGTATTGTGAGATTTTGAGCCAAAACCTCCTTCCATCAGTGAGAGCTTTGAATGGTTATTTTCCACCATCATTTACAAATAAATTCTTTAAAATTTCTACAATGTGAATTACTGGATTTTTTTTCACATTCTGTCTCTCACAGTTGAAGTGTACCTATGATGAAAATTACAGACCTCTGTCATCATTTGAACTGGGAGAACTTGCACAATCGGTGGCTGACTAAATACTTTTTTGCCCCACTACGGTGGCAGAGGGGTTAGTGCGTCTGCCTCACAATACGAAGGTCCTGCAGTCCTGGGTTCAAATCCAGGCTCGGGATCTTTCTGTGTGGAGTTTGCATGTTCTCCCCGTGAATGCGTGGGTTCCCTCCGGGTACTCCGGCTTCCTCCCACTTCCAAAGACATGCACCTGGGGATAGGTTGATTGGCAACACTAAATTGGCCCGAATGTGAGTGTGAATGTTGTCTGTCTATCTGTGTTGGCCCTGCGATGAGGTGGCGACTTGTCCGATTGTAGCTGAGATAGGCGCCAGTGCCCCCCGCGACCCCGAAAGGGAATAAGCGTTAGGAAATGGATGGATGGATATAAATGGTTCCTGCAGGCCTTGGAGAAACAGGGTTAAAGCGATGATATTCATCTTTTTAATACAGCGCAGATGTCTGTCTACGGCGGGCTTATACGTGGGGACTAAACGGCACAGCGCCTCATTGGCCAATTCAATAAAGTCCAGACAGAGCTAACTCATCTCTAACCGCCTGCCGTCTCCTGAGTGTTAAAATATGTAAATGTATGTGAGGGCCCATAGGAAACACATATTTACAATACGTTTAGGTAATCACAAGAAATGCGAACAGGCACTCAAGGCCCCGGAGACGAAGGCAGTCAATACAAAAATAGCTTTTATGTGTCATTAATTCCCTTTGCATCGTCCAATACATCCCCCCTTGCACCGCGGTAATACAGTAATCACTCACAATCGCTCAGATAATTATCTGCACTCATCTGTGGAATAAAAAAAAAAAAAAGCGGAGGGGCAAAAGCTGGGCCCATTTTAGCTCTCTGCCGCTGCCGTTCTAATGTTCATCTGGGAGCAGCGTGGCGGTCCAATGTGGACGGCGCTCGGTGTGCTCGGAGCAGCTTGATGACAGAAGCGAGTGGATGATACTCCCGCCTGCCCTGCTCGTTAGACACACCTTTTTCATGCTACATTGACCGGCCGGGTCTACATAAAGGCGTGATGGGGGGGGGGAACAAAACACCTCCACATTTCACCTCTGACTGATGTCAATGCAAAACAGAACGCTGCACATATGGAGGTCGGTCAAATAAGTCATCGGCTGCCTGCTCGTTATGACCTCCTGCCACATCTCGCGTTATTAGGCAAAGCTATCAAACCTGACGAAAAGCTAAAAGAAGGCGGTGTGTTGGGGGAAGAAATTTGTGGATGTGCTTTCTCGAGCTGAAAGCATCGGTGATGTTGATCGTTATCATCTGACACAGAGCAGGAGGACTGACTGGATACATGTTTGCTTTAGTTATAGTCCATTACTGGCCTCTAGTGGCCAACGAATATAAGAGGCCTATACCCTTAATTTACAAGCCTGTTTCCGTATGAGTTGGGAAATTGTGTTAGATGTAAATATAAACGGAATACAATGATTTGCAAATCCTTTTCAACCCATATTCAGTTGAATATGCTACAAAGACAACATATTTGATGTTCACACTGATAAAAAATTGTTGTTTTTTTTTGCAAATAATCATTAACTTTAGAATTTGATGCCAGCAACACGTGACAAAGAAGTTGGGAAAGGTGGCGGTAAATACTGATAAAGTTGAGGAATGCTCATCAAACACTTATTTGGAACATCCCACAGGTGTGCAGGCTAATTGGGAACAGGTGGGTGCCATGATTGGGTATAAAAACAGCTTCCCAAAAAAGGGTCAGTCTTTCACAAGAAAGGATGGGGCGAGGTACACCCCTTTGTCCACAACTGCGTGAGCAAATAGTCAAACAGTTTGAGAACAATGTTTTTCGAAGTGCAATTGCAATAAATTTAGGGATTTCAACATCTACGCTCCATAATATCATCAAAAGGTTCAGAGAATCTGGAGAAATCACTCCACGTAAACGGCATGGCTGGAAACCAACATTAAATGACCATGACCTTCGATCCCTCAGACGGAACTGTATCAAAAACCGACATCAATCTCTAAAGGATATCACCACATGAGCTCAGGAAAACTTCAGAAAACCACTGTCACTAAATACAGTTTGTCGCTACATCTGTAAGTGCATGTTAAAGCTCTACTGTGCAAAGCGAAAGCTGTTTATCAACAACATCCAGTAACGCCGCCGGCTTCTCTGGGCCCGAGATCATCTAAGATGGACTGATTCAAAGTGGAAAAGTGTTCTGTGGTCTGAGGAGTCCACATTTCAAATTGTTTTTGGAAATATTCCACATCCTGTCATCCGGACTAAAGGGGAAGTGAACCATCTAGACTGTTATCGACGCAAAGTTCAAAAGCCAGCATCTGTGATGGTATGGGGGTGCATTAGTGCCCAAGGCATGGGTAACTTACACATTTGTGAAGGCACTATTAATGCTGAAAGGTACATACAGGTTTTGGAACAACATATGCTGCCATCTAAGCGCCGTATTAATCATGGACGCCCCTGCTTATTTCAGCAAGACAATGCCAAGCCACATTCAGCACGTGTTACAACAGCGTGGCTTCGTAAAAAAAGAGTGCGGGTACTTTCCTGACCTACCTGCAGTCCAGACCTGTCTCCAATGGAAAATGTGTGACGCATTATGAAGCGTAAAATACGACAGCGGAGAGCCCGGACTTTTGAACGACTGAAGCTCTACATAAAAGAAGAATGGTTAAGAATTCCACTTTCAAAGCGTAAACAATTAGTTTCCTCAGTTCCCAAACGTTTATTGAGTGTTGTTAAAAGAAAAGGTGATGTAACACAGTGGTGAACATGCCCTTTCCCAACTACTGTGGCACGTGTTGCAGCCATGAAATTCTAAGTTCATTATTATTTGCAACAAAAAAAATAAAGTTTATGAGTTTAAACATCAACAATCTTGTCTTTGTAGTACATTCCACTGATTATAGGTTGAAAAGGATTTGCAAATAATAGTATTCTGTTTTTATTTACCTCTAACACAATTTCCCAACACTAATGGAAATGGGTTTTTTACTATGAAGTTGGTTTGATCACAACTTTTTAGGGAATTTACTTTTTACAAAATGATGCTCATAAATTCACTGAATTAACTTCCACAATTTAATGTGATCAATTCATTACAATACACGGTATCCAACACACTTTATATTTGATTACAATGTCTAAGCGGTAGGAAATGGATGGATAGATGTCTAAATTGGCCCTAGTGCGAATGTAGTCTGTCTATCTGTGTTGACCCTGTGATGAGGAGGCGACTTGTGCAGGGTGTACCCTGCCTTCCACCCGAATGCAGCTGAGATAGGCTCCAGCACCCCCCGTGACCCCCCAAAAAAGGGACAAGCCGTAGAAAATGGATGGATGGATGTCTAAATTGGCCCTAGTGTGAATGTTGTCTGTCTTATCTGTGTAGGCCCTGTGATGAAGTGGCGACTTGTCCAGGGTGTACCACGGGACAAGCGGTAGGAAATGGATGGATGGGTTTAAAAACTTACATTTGATTGTGTTTTGCAATGATGTGCACCTCACTGGCTGGCAACTATATGCCATTTTTAATTGAATTTTTAGGGGGAACATAGCCTTGATTAAAAAACATATCTTAGTTGAAATAGTGCAAAACTTAAGAGAAAGAAATGAAATAATAAGCATGTTTTGTTTTCTTTGTTAATTCAGTTGTGTTTTTCACCAACATACAATTGTATTTCTATTTTTGTGTTTTTCCATTTACAGTAATAAACCGTTAAAAACAAGATTTTACAGTAAAAATATAGCAGCTCAGTCAACAGAATTTTAACGCAAAAAAATGGTAGTTATTTTTAATTCACAGTAACATGCTGTAGAGAACACTGTAAAATATATTGTTATTTTTATTACTTTGATGGGTAATTTGCTGCAAAATCACAAGTCAAGCAGATATTAAAGCATTTATTTTTATGTTGACAAAAAATGGTTGGAACGTATGATAATATACTGTAATTTCTTTTGTTACAATGGATACTATTAAAGTTTAAAATGCATGCAATTTCAAGCAGGACATATATTTTTTTCTGTCAAAATGAAAAAAATCCATTACAAATTTAGTGAGAAAATATTAAGTACTTTATTGGCACATATCATTTCCAGGTGACCGCGGGCCAGATAAAATTATGTATTTTTTTATTCTGGCAACTAGTTTTTCTACCGTGAAAACAAATGTAGCGTTTTTCCATTTACAGTAATAAACCGTTAAAAACAAGATTTTACAGTAAAAATACGGCAGTTCAGTCAACAGAATTTTAACGCAAAAAAAAAAATGGTAGTTTTTTTTTTTATTCACAGTAACATGCTGTAAAGCAGTGGTCCCCAAACCACCGGGCCGCGGCTTGATTGGTACCAGGCCGCAGAATAAATTTTTATTTTTTTAATTAAATCAACATAAAAAACACAAGATAGACTTACAATTAGTGCACCAACCCCAAAAAAACTCCCTTTTTCATGACAAAAAAAACCCAAAACAAAAAAAAAAACTTTTCTAAAATCCCGTTTCGCAGGATTCTTGCTTTTCAGGGGATTTTATTATATATGCATCCATTTTCTACCATTTATCCCTTTCGGGGTCGTGGGTGGTGCTGGAGACTGTGCTATTATAAAATCCCCTGAAGAGCAGGGAAACCTGCGAAACAGGCTCGTAGGGATGAAATAGCCTCTGTGTTATTTCCTGACCTGATATATATTTTACAGCCCGGCCCCCAGCTAAATTTTTTTAACCCAATGCGGCCCCCCGAGTCAAAAAGTTTGGGGACCCCTGATCTAAACAGTCTTCCTGGACTGGCCCAATGCGGAACCAGTAACAAAAACAACGGTACATGGTGTACATCCCTAGTCATCAGTTTCCGTTAAGTGTACTTCCACTGTTTGAACATTTCATATTACAATGTATTGATGACTTTTATTGGATGTGTGGCCATACATTCACTTTTAAATGACCCTAGCAAACAAGCAAAAAGTGAAAATAGTCTTCCCCCTGTCCACGGTCTATGTCAGCCTCCTCAACTTGCACATATAAATGGGTCCAAAGTTAGCTGTTAAATGTGGGATGACCATCTCCCCCACGTGGAGGTCAGGAGCGAAGTCAAAGGTGTTCCTAAACATGTGTTTGAGCGGTTTCAGGTCCACTACCTGAATGGACAAACCAAAACGATTGAATTACTTCTTGTGTTAGTTATCACATTGTTGGTCATCTGCATCTCCACTGGTGTTTTCTACATACTGACCTGTAACTGAATGCCATGGTTCTCCTGAGCCAAGTGGATGGCTTGCTGAACAACGCCAACATTCTGGATGTGAGAAAGTGTGCAGGTGGAGTAAACGATCTCGCCTCCTGGGCAGGCCGCCGCCACTCCTGCCCTGCAGGACAATAGGAGTTTTAGTTTACATCCAAATAAACATAACCCTTTTAACAGGTAGGGATTGACTAATATTTCTTTGGGTCACTCGTGGGGAAAATTAACAATCAATAATCAATTCACTGATATACCCTTTGAATATTTAAAGATTCATGGAAAGGCAAAAATGGATGACTTGTATTGTATAATATTTAATTTATTAATATGAGTAATTGGAGGGAAGAAGTTGTCGGAATAATTGTGTCTAAGTTATCACAAAACTTTGTGTGTCTGAGTTTTGATCTTACCAATCAAAAGGCTTGTAAAACTCCACTGTGTTGGATTGGGAAGCGACATGAAGGTGTTGGTTTCTTTAAACTATTGTAATCCACTGTCAGGTCAAACACTGATGATATCTATTAATCAGACAAGAAGCAAGGAACCCCGCAGACACAGAGTTCAATTTAGCTAATGAGGAGAACGCATGGAGCTGAACACTTAGTCACAGTCTCGCCCTACGCTCTAAGGTTCAGCTCCCACATCCCTTTTTTTATTCAGAGTTCCATAATCAACATCACTGAGGCCGCCTCTAAAAGGAATGGTCACATATATTATGCAAAGCAGGTCCAGGACGCACAGTACGTGATGGAATGGGCTGAGGGGCCTTGTGATAATGCCTTGTCCCCGCTTTGTCTGCGTGTTGTCATTTTATCTTCGTTGAGGTACTTGAAGTCTCTGCTTCGTCTGCGTGCTGTCATCTTATCTTTGTTGAGGTCCTTGAAGTCCTAGGTTGTTAGTGGGCTAAAACAAAGATAACATCTGTGGCTGAGGCCACCCCTCAGAAAAGAAGTTTTGTCCTTGCATAGATTAGAAAAATACACAATATATGTCTCCATATTTTGCCTTAGCCTTGAATGAAAACTTGATGCATGTAATCACACCAGTATATATATACATATACACATATATACACAAATGTGTGTGTGTGTATATATATATATATACATATACACATATGTATCTGTGTATATATGTGTATATATATGTGTGTATATGTATATATGTGTATGTATATGTATATATATATATATATATATATACACACGTAGGTGTATATATGTGTGTATATGTATAAATGTGTGCGTGTGTATATATATATATATGTATATATATATATACACATGTATGTATATACTGTATATACACATATACACACACATATATACTGTATATGGGTTTATGTATGTATATATATTTACATATGCATGTATACATATATGTATATACATATACACATATGTATATGTATCTGTGTATGTATATATGTGTGTATATACATGTGTATATATATATATATATATATATATATATATATATACATATATGTATAAATGTGTGTGTGTGTGTGTATATCTATATATATATATATATAGATATACACACACAAATGTGTATATATATATATGTATATATGTACTGTATATATATATATACACACACGTGTATGTATATATAAATATGGGTGTATATATACATATGTGTAAATATGTGTGTATATGTACAAATTTGTGTGTGTGTGTGTGTGTGTATATATATATATATATATACACACACAAATGTGTATATGTATATATGTATATATGTACTGTATATATATATACAGTACATATATACATATACACAAATGTGTATATGTATATATGTACTGTATATATATATATATATATATATATATATATATATAAACAGTACATATATACATATATATATATATACACATTTGTGTGTGTATATATGTGTGTATATGTATAAATGTGTGTATGTATATATATATATATATATATATATATATATATACGCACACACACATAAGGGCAGGGCGATATGGCCTTTTTTGTATTATCTAGATATTTTTAGGCCATGTTCCGATACATGATATATATCTCGATATTTTGCCTTAGCCTTGGATGAACACTTGATGCATAAAATCACAGCAGTATGATGATTCATTCAAGGCTAAGGCAAAACATCGAGATATATATCGTGCATCGGGACATGGCCTAAAAATCTCGAGATATTAAAAAAAGGCCATATCGCCCAGCCCTAGTCTGACATATAACAGTATAAAACATGTTCCTTGCTTACATTAGTAGCTCCAGCTGCAGTTGAGGCAGATGTCGTCTCTCTGCGGTTCTGTTCTTGTTGAATATATTGTTGTCGTCCTCCATGAGGGAATGTCTGTCTGTGGTACAGGGAACATCCACGAGGACCTAGACACAGGCAGTTAGCGTCTTGAACGTACAAACGCTACAACGTGACTGTCTTACTCGGTCAAAAGTGTTGTGTTCTATTTCCCCCCACTTGCTGCCATCCAAGGAAGTGATGCGCAGCTTCTCAAGGTTCAAAAACGCTTTAGGGATGAAGCTGTGTAGCACCTTTCTCAGTCTTGATGTCCGAGACACAGAGGCGTCGTTTAAACACAAAAAACCTGAGGTGTGCAGATAATGGCTTCACGTTATTTGCAATCGTTGAAAGAAACAGCAACAATAAGCATATGAGGACAAAAGTATTGGGACACCTAGTGATTAAAGCGATACAACGGTCAAATGTAAGTTGGTCATAGGGTTGTCCTAAAATCAATATTTTAGTACTGGTACCAAAAATGTCTTTCAATACTTTTCGTTACTTTTCTAAATAAGAGGGACCGCAAAAAATGGCATTATTTGCTTTAACCACCCATCCTTTTTCTAAATCTTGTCCCTTTTTGGGGTCGCAGGAGCCTATCTCAGCTGCATTCGGACGGAAGGCGGGGTAAATGGTAAACTGTTTGTGATACAGTGCCCTCTGAGGGATCGAAGGTCACGGTCATTCAATGTCGGTTTCCGGCCATGCTGCTAACGTGGAGTGATTTCTCCAGATTCCCTGAACTTTTTTAATGATATTATGGACCGTAGATGTTGAAATCTTTAAATTTCTTGCAATTGCACTTTGAGAAACGTTGTTCTTAAACTGTTTGACTATTTGCTCACGCAGTTGTGGACAAAGGGGTGTACTTCGCCCCATCCTTTCTTGTGAAAGACTTAGCATTTTTTGGGAAGCTGTTTTGATACCCAATCATGGCACCCACCTGTTCCCAATTAGCCTGCACACCTGTGGGATGTTCCAAATAAGTGTATGATGAGCATTCCTCAACTTTATCAGTATTTATTGCCACCTTTCCCAACTTCTTTGTCACGTGTTGCTGGCATCAAATTACAAAAAAAATAAAAAAACGTTTATCAGTTTGAACATCAAATATGTTGTCTTTGTAGCATATTCAACTGAATATGGGTTGAAAAAGATTTGCAAATCATTGTATTCTGTTTATATTTACATCTAACCAGAGGTGGGTAGTAACGCGCTACATTTACTGCGTTACATTTACTTGAGTAAATTTTGGGATAAATTGTACTTCTATGAGTAGTTTTTATGCAACATACTTTTACTTTTACTTGAGTATATTTATAGAGAAGAAACACTACTTTTACTCCGCTCCATTTATCTACATTTAGCTCGCTACTCGCTACTTTTTTTTTTAATCAATCTGTTAATGTTTGTTCTGGTTTATGACAGAGCTTCAAAGTAGGATCTGCGCATGCCTGCGTTTCACCAATAACATGCAGTCACTGGTGACGTTGGACCAATCAAACAGAGCCAGGCGGTCACATGACCCGACTTAAACAAGTTGAAAAACGTATTCCGTACAATTGACCATTTAGTGGTCAATTGTACGGAATATGTACTTTACTGTGCAATCTACTAATAAAAGTTTCAATCAATCAATCAAAAGTGTAAAGGAAAAAAGGCCACTTTCTATTTCAACCGTACTTCCCGTCAAAAGCCTAAAGACTGATCGCACAGTTCCTGTCTTCACAATAAAAGCGCCGCTCCATCGCGCCTGTGCTAACAAAATAAGAGTCTTCGAAAGCCAGCGCAAACAAGCTAGCAAGCTATGGAGTTTGCCGCCAATGTATTTCTTGTAAAGTGTATAAAAACGAATATGGAAGCTGGACAAATAAGATGCCAAAAACCAACGACTTTCATGTGGTATTGGACGGAAAGGGGGAACTTTTTTCTCCTCCATTTGAAAACGTGGACGTTATCAGCACTAAAATGCAAGTCATCAGAATCAGGTAATACACCAACTTATATTCTTGTCTTCATGAAAGATAGGAATCTATATGTGTTAAACATGCATGTGTATTCATTAAAACACCTTTAACAAGTCAACAAAAACGGCAAAATAAATAAATATAAATTATATACTGTATATATAAATGTATGTATATATATATATGTATATGATATGTGTGTGTATGTATATGTATATATGAGGTAGATCACCTCGACTTGGTCATTTATTAAGTAATTGATTAACGTTGAAAAACTTATTGGGGTGTTACCATTTAGTGGTCAATTGTACGGAATATGTACTGTACTGTGCAATCTACTAATACAAGTTTCAATCAATCAATCAATCAATCAATCAATGCCTATTGAGCCTATGGTGCTGTTAAGTTATTGTGGCTCAATGTGCCTTAATTTTTTAAATTCTAATGTGCTATTATTATTTTTTTTAGTTGCCTAAGAGATATTCATGGCTCTGAATTTGCTCATTGCTATTTTTATGTTTTTGTGCATTATTTGTTGCCGTAATCAGGTTATTCATCATTTACTCAGTACTTGAGTAGTTTTTTCACAACATACTTTTTACTTTTACTCAAGTAAATATTTGGGTGACTACTCCTTACTTATACTTGAGTAATAAATCTCTAAAGTAACAGTACTCTTACTTGAGTACAATTTCTGGCTACTCTACCCACCTCTGCATCTAACACAATTTCCCAACTCATATGGAAACGGGGTTTGTACGTCCCAAGACCTTTAGTCAAATAGTGAACAATATTTCACGATACCAATGGCTTGAGTCTGCAGCAAAGCCAAGGTCTTTCCTCCTGGGGCTGCACACAGGTCCAGCACAGTGTGGCCCTCGTGAACGTCGAGAGCAAGGCAGGGCAGCACTGACGCAGCATCCATCAGGTAGTGGCTTAAAAGCCCCGATGCATCTGGTCTTAAGGGAGCAAGAGCGGACAATTGTTGAAGGAATCAGAACATAAACACAATAATACTAATGTCACCTGGCTGGCTTGAATCTTGTTATATCCCCTCTCGGGAAGACCAGGCACTTGATGTTAGGACTGAGGTGTAGAAGGGATGTGCCACCTTCTGAGTCACACTCCACACCTGAATAATGTAATCACAGAGAATCGACTAATTAAATATTCATTGAAAATAACACAAAATGAATAACACTCGGTAGTGGCAGCATACCATCCTCACCTTTTGTGTTTATGTCTGTGAGGAAATCTCTACATCCGAGATAATGGAGATCTTCCACCAAAGCATCACTGCAGAAATTATTTAGCAGAGCTCCGTATTTTTTCTCCGAGAGCAGGGCGACTCGAACCGATGGCCAGAGCTGGCCCAGTTGAGTGTTGTAGGTGATGTCAAACTGCTGCTGAGCTAAAGTGGTCGCAGGGTATTTCGGGCGCGACGCAGCCTGTGGAAAAAGTTGCCAATATGTTAGCAAATGTGGTCGCACAAGCAAATTACATTCTCTTTTAATATGGATGTAGAACACATTAAATCATTCACTTCAATGTATGATTCAAGAATGATTTGCAGATGTCAGTCTGGGGTTTAGACAGGCACAGCATCATATTACACCAGGGCTGTCAAACTCATCTTAGCTCACGCAGGCCGGACTGGTAAAATAACGGCATCCATCCATCCATTTTCTTCCGCTCGTCCCCTTTGGGGTTGCGGGGGGTCTGGAGCCTGTCTCAGCTGCATTTGGGCGGAAGTCGCCACCTCATTGCAGGGCCAAGACAGATAAACAAACAACATTCACACTCACATTCAGACACGAGGGCCAATTTAGAGTTACCCATCAACCTATTCCCAGGTGCATGTTTTTAGCGGTGGGAGGAAGCCGTAGTATCCGGAGGGAACCTACGCAGTCACAGGGAGAACATGCAAACTCCACACAGAAAGATCCCCAACCCGGGTTTGAACTAAGGATTACTCAGGACCTTTGTATTGTGAGGCACATGCACTAACCCCTGTGTCACCGTGCTGCGTGTGTGTGTGAATGTGTATATATATATATATATATATATATATATATATGTATATATATGTATATATATATATATATATATATATATATATATATGTATATATATATATATATATATATATGTATATATATATATATATATGTATATATATATATATATATATATGTATATATGTATATGTTTATGTATGTATGTGTGGGAAATATCACAAGACTACTTCATCTCTACAGAACTGTTTCATGAGGGGTTCCCTCATGAAACAGTTCTGTAGAGATGAAGTAGTCTTGTTTCATGAGGGGTTCATGAAACTAATTTTATAATATTTTATATTTTTATAATATTTTATAATATTTTTTAAAAATCTCACACATACATATTGCGCTCTACCACGGTATCGAGCACTATTCTCTGGATAATCCAATCAAGACACACACACATATATATATATATATATATATATATATACAGTATATATATATATATATATATTTATTTATTTATATATATATGTACACATACATGTATGCATGTGTATAAACTGCATATATATATACACATGTGTGTGTATATATATATATATATAAGTATTTAAATATACATATATATATGTATGGATATGTGTATATATATATGTATGTATATATTTACACATATATGTATATATACAGATATGTGTATATATGCCTATATATGTATATTTGAATACTTATATATATATATATACACACACAGTGTTCATGTTGTGTACAAAGTGTATTAATAATATGTTGTGCAAAGGAAATGTCATATTTTGACATTGTTTATAGCAGTGATTATCAACCTTTTTTCAGTGATGTACCCCCTGTGAACATGTTTTTAATTCAAGTACCCCCTAATCAGAGCAAAGCATTTTTGGTTGAAAAAAAGAGATAAAGAAGTAAAATACATACTATGTCATCAGTTTCTGATTTATTAAATTGTATAACAGTGCAAATTGTATAACAGTGCAAAATATTGCTCATTTGTAGTGGTCTTTCTTGAACTATTTGGAAAAAAATATATACAAATAACTAAAAAGTTGTTGGAAAATAAACAAGTGATTCAATTATAAATAAAGATTTCTACACATAGAAGTCATCATCAACTTAAAGTGCCCTCTTTGGGGATTGTAATAGAGATTCATCTGGATTCATCAACTTCATTATAAACATTTCTTCACAAAAAAAGAAATATTTAACATCAATATTTAAAGGCCTACTGAAACCCACTACTACCGACCACACAGTCTGATAGTTTATATATCAATGATGAAATATTAACATTGCAACACATGCCAATACGGCCTTTTTAGTTTACTAAATTGCAATTTTAAATTTCGCGCGAGGTATCCTGTTTAAAACGTCGCGGAATGATGACGATTATGTTGACGCGTGCTTGTGACGTTATTGGTTGGAGCGGACATTTCAGCCCAGCACCACTTATGGCTAAAAGTCGTCTCTTTTCATCGCATAATTACACAGTATTTTGGACGTCTGTGTTGCTGAATCTTTTGCAATTTGTTCAATTAATAATGGAGACTATAAAGAAGAATGCTGTTGGTGGAAAGCAGTGGATTGCAGCTGTCTTTAGCAACCGAAACACAGCCGGTGTGTCTTTGTTTGTTGTGAAGCTTTAACACAGAGCGGTCAAGTGAACATGTTTCTCTACCACATGTCAACCAATTGGGATATTAAATCGGCTCCTTCAGCGGATTATGCGACCTCCTCCTGCAGCTGTCAAAAAGGCAGCTGTGATCTTGGCTCCTCTATTGGCTTCTCTCAGAGACACTGGCGTTCACCGCAGCCCTCCGACTTTCAGGTATGACTTTATAATCTCACTAAAACACTATTAACACAATAAGCAGATAAGGGATTTTCCAGAATTATCCTAGTAAATGTGTCTAATAACATCTGAATCGCTGGAGCCGTCGCCTTTCCTTTTTTCTTTTTTTTTGGGTACTTCTCTCTAACTTTCCTCATCCACAAATCTTTCATCCTCACTCAAATTAATGGGAAAATCGTCGTTTTCTCGGTCCAACTCGCTCTCGCTGCTGGTGGCTATGATTACAAACAATGTGAGGAGCCCTCACACCGGTGACATCACGCGCACATCGTCTGCTACTTCCAGTACAGGCATGGCTTTTTTATTAGCGACCAAAAGTTGTGAACTTTATCGTCGTGGTTCTCTACTAAATCCTTTCAGCAAAAAAGAAAATCTCATTTCAGTAAGCCATGTCCATGAAAAAATCTAGCTGTCAACACTGAATATTGCATTGTTGTTGTTTTTCACAGTTGATGAACTTTGAAAATTCATATTTTGTTGATGTATTATTCAAAAAATATATTTATAAACGATTTTTGAATTGTTGCTAATTTTATAATATTTTTAAAAAATCTCACGTATCCCTTGGCATACCTTCAAGTACCCCCATTTGAGAACCACTGCTTTATAGGGTTACCGTATTTCCTTGAATTGCCGCAAGGGATATAGTATGCGCCTGCCTTGAATTACTGCCGGGTCAAACTCGCTTCGCAAAATAATTAGCGCATGCTTAGTAGTACTCTAATAACATCTGAATCGCTCCCACTGACGCCGCCTGGAGCCGTCGCCTTTTTTTCAATTTTTTTTAGTGCTTCTCTCTAACTTTCCTCATCCACGAATCTTTCATCCTTGCTTAAATTAATGGGGAAATCGTCGCTTTCTCGGTCCAAATCGCTCTCGCTGCTGGTGGCTATGATTATCAATCAATCAATCAATGTTTACTTATATAGCCCTAAATCACTAGTGTCTCAAAGGGCTGAGGAGCCCTCACACCGGTGACGTCACGTGCACATCGTCTGCTACTTCTGGTACAGGCATGGCTTTTTTAGTAGCGACCAAAAGTTGCGAACTTTATCGTGGAGGTTCTTTACTAAATCCTTTCAGCAAAAATATGGCAAAAAAGAAAATCTCATTTCAGTAAGCCTTTAAGGAACATGTCCATAAAAAAATCTAGCTGTCAACACTGAATATTGCATTGTTGTTGTTGTTTTTCACAAAATTCATATTTTGTTGAAGTATTATTAAAAAAATATATTTATAAAGGATTTTTGAATTGTTGCTAATTTTTTTATATTTTTTTAAAATCTCACGTACCCCTCGGCATACCTTCAAGTAACCCCAGGGGTACGCGTACCCCCATTTGAGAACCACTGCTTTATAGGGTTACCGTATTTCCTTGAATTGCCGCAGGGCATATAGTATGCGCCTGGCTTGAATTACTGCCGCGTCAAACTCGCTTCGCAAAATAATTAGCGCTTGCTTAGTATTACCGCCTGGTCAAACTCGTGACGTTATGAATGACACTTCCCCTGTCATCATTTTCAAAATTGAGGAGGCTGATTTAAATACCGGTAATTTGAAATCGCATAAAGGGAAGAAGATTAAGAGCTATTCAGTAGGATTTAAGGGGCAAGCTTACATCACACTCAAATTTTTACTTCATGCATTTGGTAAGTGCCGGAGTGAGAAGAGGTTTTAAAACAATTAGCGCATGCCGTTGTTAAGCGCAGGAGTGAGAAAAGGTTTTAAGTTATTTAGCGCCCGGGCGGCAATTCAAGGAAATACGGTAGGCGCTATATTTGTTGGAGCTTCAGCCTAAACACTTCCGGTCTGCAACATTTTCAATTTATGAATGTACAACTGTTTGTTTATTTTGTTGACTGCCGACAGAATAAATAATAAACTAAAACTAAAGTATCCTGCTAGTAAACAGTTAGAAAACGAGTGACATTTGAACATTGCCCTTGTTTCTGTTTTAATGTCAACCACAGCTACAAACATGTAAATGGGCGTAAAAAAACATTTCATTCATTGAATATTAATTTTATAAAATTACTGACATTTCGTACACACCCATTTCTCTTTGACTCGATGTCTTCTGAACGTTAAATTCCTTAA
The DNA here is from genome assembly GCF_033978795.1 of Nerophis ophidion. Lineage (NCBI taxonomy): Eukaryota > Metazoa > Chordata > Actinopteri > Syngnathiformes > Syngnathidae > Nerophis > Nerophis ophidion. The sequence goes on along the minus strand of NC_084624.1, from coordinate 11,721,360 downwards.
ATCCTTCATTTTTCGGATTAAAAGTGTGGCGTCTAAACGGAGAGCCATTTTTTTTCCCCCGGCCCGTCGGCTTTCTCCGTCCGGCACAACGCAAACGCCTGAAACAAAAGTTCCGGGTGCGGAATTTCCTGTAGTAGGCGGGACCAAAATATAAGCAGAGTACACAATTGGACTAGATTAACTTCAATCACGCTCTTTGCCCAATAAGATAGCTTTCTACGGGAAAAGCTTCCAGAATTTTCCGGTGACCGAGGCTTCGTCCTCGACGGAGAGCCGCTCAGCAGGCCTGCCTTCTTTTTGGCGAGCAATTCGGGGCAAATATGGTGTTTGAAATGAAAATGCTCACTAACGGCGACCCAGAAGAGGAGGTAAAGAAAAAAAGTTTTAATTAATGCATATGGTTTTGTTCCTAGACTGTGTTCGTGTCAACTTTTACTGGCGTACTCTTGACCAGGTGTGACTGTTAAGGCAGCCATTGCTTACAACAGGGGTGTCCAAAGTTTTTCCACTGAGGGCCGGAAACAGAAAAATTAAAGGCCAACTGAAATTAGATTTTCCTGTTGGATAGCAGGTCCATTCTATGTGTCATACTTGATCATTTCGCGATATTGCCATATTTTTGCTGAAAGGATTTAGTAGAGAACATCGACGATAATGTTTGCAACTTTTGGTTGCTAATAAAAAAGCCTTGCCTTTACCGGAAGTATGTGCGCGTGACGTCACGAGTTGTAGAGCTCCTTGCATTGTTTATAATGTGAGCCACCAGCAGTAAGAGCAATTCGGACCGAGAAAGCGACGATTTCCCCATTAATTTGAGCGAGGATGAAAGATTTGTGGATGAGGAAAGTTAGAGTGAAGCACTAAAAAAAGAAAAGGCGACGGCTCCAGGCGGCGTTAGTGGGAGCGTTTCAGATCCGCCTCCGTTTGGGATGGTTTCCTGCTGGCTCCACTGTGGACGGGACTTTCTCTGCTGTGTTGGATACACTTTGGACTGGACTCTCACGGTTGTGTTGGATCCACTATGGATTGAACTTTCATAGTTTCATGTTAGACCCACCTCGACATCCATTGCTTTCAGTTCCCCTAGAGTGGGGGGTTGCCCGCATATGCTGTCCTCTCCAAGGTTTCTCATAGTCATCATTGTCACCGACGTCCCACTGGGTGTGAGTTTTCCTTGCCCTTATGTGGCCTCTACCGAGGATGTCGTTGTCATTTGTGTTGTGGTTTGTGCAGCCCTTTGAGACACTAGTGATTTAGGGCTATATAAATAATCATTGATTGATTGATTGAGATGTAATTAGACACATTTAATAGGATTATTCTGGAATATCCCTTATCTGCTTATTCTGTTAATAGTATTTTAGTGAGATTATAAAGTCATACCTGAAAGTCAGAAGGCTGCGGTGAACGCCAGTGTCTGAGAGGAGCCAAGATCACAGGTACCTTTTTGAGCTGCAGGATGAGGTCGCGTAATCCACTCAAGTCTCCGGTAAGAGCCGACTTGAAGGCCTACTGAAATGAGATTTTCTTATTTAAACGGGGATAGCAGATCCATTCTATGTGTCATACTTGATCATTTCGCGATATTGCCATATTTTTGCTGAAAGGATTTAGTAGAGAACATCGACGATAAAGTTCGTAACTTTTGGTCGCTGATAAAAAAGCCTTGCCTGTACCAGAAGTAGCAGATGATGTGCGCGTGATGTCACGGGTTGTAGAGCTCCTCTCATTGTTTGTTTATAATGTGAGCCACCAGCAGTAATAGCAATTCGGACCGAGAAAGAGACTATTTCCCCATTAATTTGGGGAAATATAGGTCCTACTTAGTAGGATATGTACAGCGAGCAGAGAACACTGAGTTCAGATAGAAAAGGAACAAGTATATACATAACAAATACATTCGATTATTTACATTAGGTTATTTACAATCCAGGGAGATGGGATGTGAATGGAGGAGGGTATTACTAACGGGTTGAAGTTGCCTTGAGGTCTTGCCCGGAGGTGTTATGGTGCATGTACAGTAGATGGCAGTATTGTCCTGTTTAACAGTGTCACAACATTGCTGTTTACGGCAGACAAACTGCTTTACGGTAGACGAAAACGCGACTGCTGTTGTAGTGTTGTTACCGCGCTGGGAGGATGTTAATGAAACTGCCTAACAATAAACCCACATAAGAAACCCAAGCACTCGCCCTCGATCATTCTACAGTTATAACGTCATTGGGCAGACACGCTGTTTATATAGTGGGAAAGCGGACGTGAAAACAGGCTGTCCTCGCTGAGGTCCGCCTGAATTTCGGGAGATTTTCGAGACAAAATATATCCCGGAAGGTTTTCGGGGGAGGCGCTGAATTTCGGGAGTAAGACAGACACGTTGTAGCGTTTGTATATATTGTAGCGTCCTGGAAGGGGTTCTGAGTATTTGTTCTGTTGTGTTTATGTTGTGTTACGGTGCGGATGTTATCCCGAAATGTGTTTGTCATTCTTATTTGGTGTGGGTCCACGCTGTGGCGCATATTTGTAACAGTGTTAAAGTTGTTTATACGGCCACCCTCAGTGTGACCTGTATGGCTGTTGATCCAGTAGGCCTTGATTAACAATCAATCCGCTACTCCGGTCTCTCTGTCTCTGCCCCGCCCCGCCCTCACAAATGCTAT
>NC_084624.1:11708703-11713703 GCF_033978795.1 Nerophis ophidion | reverse complement strand
ATATTGCATTGTTGCATTTCTTTTCACAGTTCATGAACTTACATTCATATTTTTTTGAAGTTTTATTCAATAAATATATTCATAAAGGATTTTTGAATTGTTGCTATTTTTAGAATATTTTTAAAAAATCTCACGTACCTCTTGAAATACCTTCAAATACCCCCAGGAGTACGTGTACCCCCATTTGAGAAGCACTGCTCTACATCATTAGTGTAATTAATTTTTCCTAAAAAACCTGACACATCAGATCAAATGTATGCATTGCACACATAGTCCACACGAGGGCAGTATTTGACTTATTAGAGGGCTGTCGGTCAACCTGCGAGATTGCCACAAAGAAGAAACAAGACAGCTGTTTTGAGAAACGTCGTCAAATTTCAAAGGGATGAGGTAAGATTTTTTATTTACTAATGCATATTTAATGGTCCTGTGATGAGTCAATGAGACGCCAACGAGAAATTGTCAAACAAAAAGCTTTATTTGTTTCAGCGAGCCCCCGACTGGAACTGCAGCTCCAGGAGAACAAGAATGGGCCAGACTACTCCTCTGATGTCCTCTCGGAAAATTATCCTTAAAATACCTTTTGAGGTAAGTTGTTGTTTGACCAGTTAATCTATTTCCTGTGATCGGTTTAAGTCGGACCACTTCCAACACCTGTCCTCTACCCCTATCCGTGGGGGTTTCCTCCCAGATGTTGCTAATGTCTTTAAAATATCTTTAAAAGACCCAGGACACGTTGGAAAGACTTTGTCTCCCGGCTGGCCTGGGAATGCCTCGAGATTCCCCGGGAGGAGCTGGACGAAGTGGCTGGGGAGAGGGAAGTCTGGGCTTCCCTGCTTAGGCTGCTGCCCCCGCGACCCGACCTCGGATGAGCGGAAGAAAATGAAGGTACAGAAACATTAAAATGGTCAATTAGTGTTTAAAGAATTATAATTACAATCAAGCAAAATAATGTTTACATTATATTGTATAATTAGAGGTAAATGCATATCATATTTGGTGTATTTTGTGGCGATCACTTGGTTTTGCAATTATAAATTATGGCCGTCTGATTTTTATGAAGGAGAAAAAAAAACAAAATTATGACTTTTTGTAGGTTTTGTATTTTTTAGATAGCAAATAATTCTAACATTGAAGATACTTTGAAAATGCTAAAGATTGTGTATTCCAGTGATGTGGAGCAAGATAACTAAAGTAATTTTTATGGTTGGAACTAACATGATAGACATTACGTTTTAGTTTGTTATAAAATTGATACAAATTGAAAATAATTTACTAGAAATTGGGAGGGGGGAATTCTAAGTACCAATAAAAGCTCCAGCTTCAAATAATTGGACAACTTTCATTGTCCTGAAAGTGTTTACATGCACTTTATTAGCACGTCATGTAAAGTGCATCTGAAAAGTATTCACAGCGTTTCACTTAATATCACAGAAATATCTCAAAACATTCCTGCAGCTATATTTGTAACAATAAACTTGAATACATTTAAACAAGCCCAATACACGTTAAATTAAAAATCTTTATTTAAAAAAAAAAAGACAAAATCGAACACATGATGGCATACAAGATGTCTACATCTTGGATGGCAATAAAAGACCACAAGAGGGTGGAGGTTTCCCACCTTGTAGCAAGTGCAATAAAGTTGGAGGCTGCAGAAACTATCTCACCGGAGATTCTCTCTGTTGTCGCTGTCAACATAATCCTCCATGGCAGTCTGTAGACACAAGTTGATATAGAAGGTCACGCTCAATAATTGTGCAGAACATATCTACGCCAGAGGTCCCCAAACTACGGCCCGCCAGAAGCCCCAAGTTAAAAAAAATTCAATAATTACAATTTTTTTTTAAAATCTGTCCCTTCTAATCCCTTTTTACTTTTGTTAACGGTTGTGTCTCCTAGCCGCTCAGTCAAATCATATTGTTGTAAAATGCATTTTCCCATCGATAATGTGACATCAGAGGCAAGAGCATGCTCTTTCGTTTGTTTATTATTGTAGCAACATAATGGTTAACCTTTTGAAGACTTTTGTATGCGTGTGCATGTGTATATACATATACATGTGTGTGTATATACATGTGTGTATATACACATGTATATGTATACACATTTGTATATATGTATATGCATGTACATTTATGTATATACATGTATGTATATACATGCATGTACATGTATATACATGCATGTACATGTATATACATACATGTATGTATATACATGCATATACATGTATGTATGTATATACGTACATGTATGTATGTATATACGTACATGTATATACACACATACATGTATGTATATACATACATGTATAAACATATATACATACATGTATGCATATACATATGTTTGTATATGTATGCATATATATACATACATACATATGTATGTACACACATACATATGTATGTACACACATACATATGTATGTACACACATACATATGTATGTACACACATACATATGTATGTACACACATACATATGTATGTACACACATACATATGTGTGTACACACATACATATGTGTGTACACACATACATACATATGTATGTGTGTACATACATACATATGTATGTACACACATACATATGTATGTACACACACATGTATATACATTGATACATTTATGTGTGTACGTACATACGTACGTGTGTGTACGTATGTGCGTACGTGTGTGTACGTACGTGCGTGCGTGCGTGCGTACGTACGTACGTGTGTGTGTATGTATGTGTGTACATACGTATGTGTGTACGTACGTACGTGTGTATGTATGTGTGTACATACGTATGTGTGTACGTACGTACGTGTGTATGTATGTGTGTACATGTACGTATATACATACGTATATGCATATACATACATGTATGTATATACATGTATGTATGTATATACATGCATGTGTATACATGTATGAATGTGTATGCATGTGTATACATGTATGAATGTGTATGCATGTGTATACATGTATGTATGTATGTGTATGCATGTGTATACATGTATGCATGTGTATACGTGTATGTATGTGTATGCATGTGTATACGTGTATGTATGTGTATGCATGTGTATACGTGTATGTATGTGTATACATGTATGCATGTGTATACATGTTTGTGTATGCATGTGTATACATGTATGCATGTGTATACATGTTTGTGTATGCATGTGTATACATGTATGCATGTGTATACATGTATGTGTATGCATGTGTATACATGTATGCATGTGTATACATGTATGTATGTGTATGCATGTGTATGCATGCATGTGTATGTATGTGTATGCATGTGTATGCATGTGTATACATGTATGCATGCATTTGTATGCATGCATGTGTATGCATGTGTATACATGTATGCATGCATTTGTATGCATGCATGTGTATGCATGTGTATACATGTATGCATGCATTTGTATGCATGCATGTGTATGCATGTGTATACATGTATGCATGCATTTGTATGCATGCATGTGTATGCATGTGTATACATGTATGCATGCATGTGTATGCATGTGTATACATGTATGCATGCATGTGTATGCATGTGTATACATGTATGCATGCATGTGTATGCATGCATGTGTATGCATGCATGTGTATGCATGCATGTGTATGCATGCATGTGTATGCATGCATGTGTATGCATGCATGTGTATGCATGTGTATACATGTATGCATGCATGTGTATGCATGCATGTGTATACATGTATGCATGCATGTGTATACATGTATGCATGCATGTGTATACATGTATGCATGCATGTGTATACATGTATGCATGCATGTGTATACATGTATGCATGCATGTGTATACATGTATGCATGCATGTGTATACATGTATGCATGCATGTGTATACATGTATGCATGCATGTGTATACATGTATGCATGCATGTGTATACATGTATGCATGCATGTGTATACATGTATGCATGCATGTGTATACATGTATGCATGCATGTGTATGCATGTGTATACATGTATGCATGCATGTGTATGCATGTGTATACATGTATGCATGCATGTGTATGCATGTATGCATGCATGTGTATGCATGTATGTATGCATGTGTATGCATGTATGTATGCATGTGTATGCATGTATGTATGTATGTATGTGTATGCATGTGTATATGCATGTGTATGCATGTATGTATGTATGTATGTGTATGCATGTGTATACATGTATGTGTATGCATGTGTATACATGTATGTATGTATGTGTATGCATGTGTATACATGTATGTATGTATGTGTATGCATGTATGTATGCATGTATGTATGCATGTATGTATGCATGTGTATACATGTATGTATGCATGTGTATGCATGTATGTATGTATGCATGTATGTATGCATGTATGTATGCATGTGTATGCATGTGTATACATGTGTATACATGTGTATGCATGTGTATACATATATGTATGCATGTATGTATGCATGTGTATACATGTATGTATGCATGTGTATGCATGTATGTATGCATGTGTATGCATGTATGTATGCATGTGTATGCATGTATGTATGCATGTGTATGCATGTATGTATGCATGTATGTATGCATGTGTATGCATGTGTGTATGCATGTGTATGCATGTGTGTATGCATGTATGTATGCATGTGTATGCATGTATGTATGCATGTGTATGCATGTATGTATGCATGTGTATGCATGTGTATGCATGTGTATACATGTATGTATGCATGTGTATGCATGTGTATACATGTATGTATGCATGTGTATACATGTATGTATGCATGTGTATACATGTATGTATGCATGTGTATGCATGTGTATACATGTATGTATGCATGTGTATGCATGTGTATACATGTGTGTATGCATGTGTGTATGCATGTGTGTATGCATGTGTGTATGCATGTGTATGCATGTATGTATGCATGTATGTATGCATGTGTATGCATGTGTATGCATGTGTATGCATGTGTATGCATGTATGTATGCATGTGTATGCATGTGTATGCATGTATAT
>NC_084624.1:11701729-11703683 GCF_033978795.1 Nerophis ophidion | reverse complement strand
CAAAAAATCATTAAGTCAGAATTTAATTGCACAACACATTGCAAAAAAGTTGTCACAGGGGCATTTTTACCACTGTGTTACATGGCCTTTCCTTTTAACAACACTCCGTAAACGTTTGGGAGAGGAGACACAATTTTTGAAGTGGAATTCTTTCCCATTCTTGCTTGATGTACAGCTTAAGTTATTTGACAGTCCGGGGTCTCCCTTGTGGTATTTGAGGCTTCATAAGTAAATAGCGTATGTTTCTTTTTGACTGTACTTAAATGTATAATAGACTGTATTTATGTCATTCACATTAGAATAATTGTCGCATAATAGACTGTATTTATGTTATTCACATGTGAATAATGCTGTTAAATAGACTGTGTTTATGTTATTCACATGTGAATAATGACGCATAATACTGTATTTATATTATTCACATGTGAATAATGCTGTATAATAGACTATATAATTGACATGTGAATGATGCTGTATAATAGACTATTTATATTATTCACATGTAAAAAGACCTAAATGTTTGTCTATTTTGAGCGAACTGTGGTGCTGATCTTCCCCTGGATCAATAAAGTACTTTTCTATTCTGTTCTATAATGTCTCACATTTTCAATGTGAGACAGATCTGGACTACATGCAAGCCAGTCTTTAATAAATGTGGGAAATAATTTAAGTGTTTGTTTGTTTTTTATTACAAATGAATAGTCTTTTTTAAGTTGCAAGTCATAAATCATTATTTAGTGAAAAGAAATGTAAAACTGCATCAATATACAAATGGTAAATAAAAACAGAATACAATGGTTTGCAAATTATTTTGCCTATATTCAATTAAATAGACTGCAAACTCGAAATATTTTATATTCCATCTGGAAAACTGTTATTTTTTGCAAATATTAGCTCATTTGGAATTTGATGCTGGCAGCATGTTTCAAAAAAAGCTGGCTTAAGTAACAAAAAAGACAGAGAAAGTAGAGCAATTCTCATCAAACACTTATTTAGAACATCCCACAGGTGTGCAGGCTAATTGGGAACAGGTGGGTGCCATGATTGGGTATAAAAGCAGCTTCCATGAAATGCTCAGTCATTCACAAACAAGGATGGGGGGAGGGTCACCACTTTGTGAACACATGCCTGGGCAAATTGTCCAACAGTTTCAGAACAACATTTCTCAACCAGCTATTGCAAGGAATTTAGGGATCTCACTACCTACGGTCCGTAATATCTTACGGACCTTCGAGCTTTCCGGCAGTACTGCATCAAAATGCGACATCAGTGTGTAATGAATACCACCACATGGGCTTCAGAACACTTCAGAAAACCACTGTCAGTAACTACATCTGTAAAAGCAAGTCAAAACTCTTACTATGCAAAACGAAAGCCTTTTATCAACAACACCCAGAAATGCTGACCGCTTCACTGGGCCCGAGCTCATTTAAGATGGATTGATGCAAAGTGGAAAAGTGTCCTGTGGTCTGACGAGACCACATTTTTGGAAACTGCAGACGTTGTGTCCTCCGGACTAAAAGAGGAAAAGAACCATCCGGATTGTTCTAGGCGCAAAATTGAAAAGCCAGCATCTGTGATGATATGGGGGTGTATTAGTGCCCAAGACATGGGTAACTTACACATCTGTGAAGGCACAATTAATGCTGAAAGGTGCATACAGGTTTTGGAACAACATATGTTGTCATCCAAGCAACGTTATCATGGACGCCCCTGCTTATTTCAGCTCATCACAACAGCGTGGCTTCGTAGTAAAAGAGTGCAGGTACCCGGCCTGTAGTCCAGACCTGTCTCCCGTTGAAAATGTGTGAAGCCTAAAATAGCACAACGGAGACCCTGGACTGTTGAACAACTTCAAGCAAGAATGGGAAAGAATTCCACCTGAAAAGCTTCAAAAATGGGTCTCCTCAGTTCCCAAACATTTACTGAGTGTTGTTAAAAGAAAAGGCCATGT
>NC_084624.1:11691729-11696729 GCF_033978795.1 Nerophis ophidion | reverse complement strand
CTTAATGATTCCTCCTGAGGGCTAGCGGACCGTCTGGAACTTTTTATGGTCTCGTTTAGCCTGCGGTGATGAATCCTTTTGTGGCGAGGTAAGAAACGTGAGTGGATTACGCCGATCGTGACGTTCTTTTGTCCAAATGTATGCAGCAAGATTTCCACCTTGAATCAGAGTGAGTACGCTTTAGGACAGTGTTTTACAAACCACTGTGACGAGAGGGATGATCTAATTTCACCTATTTGGGTTAAAAATATTTTTGCAAACTAGTCCTATATTTCCTTGAATTGCCGCTGGGTATATAGTATGCGCCTGCCTGGAATTACTGCCGGGTCAAACTCGTTTCACAAAATATTTTTATTAGCGCTTGTCTACAAATTCCCCCGGGTCAAACTCGTCACGTCACGAGTGACACTTCACCTGTCGTCATTTTCAAAATGGAGGAGGCTGATTTCAATAATTTGAAATCGCATAAAAGGGAAGAAGATTAGGATTTAAGGTCCAAGCTATTGAATATGCTAAAAAGAACAGTAAGCAGCTATGTTTTATTAATATACCGTAGCCGAGTGTGTCAAATATGAGTCATTAAATGACTCCCGCCTCCTGGTGGTAGAGGGCGCTAGTGATCCTTCTTGCGACTACTCAGCTGCAGAAGAAGTGATAAGGGTATTGCCGGGCCAAACTCGTTTCGCAAAATATTATTTTTATTAGCGCATGTCTAGAATTTCCGCCGGTTTCACCAAATAATTAGCATATGCCTAGAATTTCCGCAGGGTCAAACTCGTCACGTCACGAGTGACACTTCACCTGTCGTCATTTTCAAAATGGAGGAGGCTGATTTCAATCATTTGAAATCGCATAAAAGGGAAGAAGATTAAGAGCTATTCAGTAGGATTTAAGGTCCAAGCTATTGAATATGCTAAAAAGAACAGTAAGCAGCTATGTTGTATTAATATACCGTAGCCGCGTGTGTCAAATATTAGTCATTAAATGACTCCCGCCTCCTGGTGGTAGAGGGCGCTAGTGATCCTTCTTGCGACTACTCGGCTGCAGAAGAAGTGACAACAAGCAGCAAGAGTGAGCAGCGATCGTTTAATTTTTTCCTCTCGCTTGCACTTTTAACATGGAGGATTACATATCTAAAATAAAACAGTTTTCTAAACTGGACTTTCAATCGAAGCAGGAAGTAATAAAGGAAGATCTCCATCGAGACAGAGAGACTTTTAAAACTGAAGAAAGATAAGGAAGACTTCTATAAACAAGTTATCCATGCTTTTCTTAAGAAGGAGCTGCGCATGGACTTCATTTATAAGTAAAGGTAAGACCGTAATAATTTTTATTTTATTTTATTAAATGTGCTTTTCATGATGGTATCCTTACATCACACTCAAATTTATAAGCGCAGGCCTAAATTTACCGCATGCCTTTGGTAAGCGCCGAAGTGAGAAGAGGTTTTAAATTAATTAGCGCCCCGGCGGCAATACAAGGAAATACGGTAATTATAATCCGCAAATGATGTGTTGTTGTTAAGTGTCTGAACTGTCTAGAGATCGGCGGAGTAACCGTGTAATACTCTTCCATATCAGTAGGTGGCAGCCGGTAACTAATTGTTTTGTAGAGGTCGGAAACAGCGGAAGGCAGTGTGCAGGTAAAAAAGTGTCTAATGCTTAAACCAAAAATAGACAAAAAGGTGAGTGCCCTTAAGAAAAGGCATTGAAGCTTAGAGAAGGCTTAAACTGAACTGGCTGCAAAATAAACAAAAACAGAATGCTGGACGACTGCAAAGACTTACTGGCGGAGCAGAGACGGCGGCAAAGTACATCCGAACAAGACATGAAAATCAACAGTGTCCCGACAAAGGATGAAAACAACCGAAATATTCTTGATTGCTAAAACAAAGCAGGTGTGGGGAATAGCGGTCAGGAAAATACCAAATAAAGAGAAAAAGCCACCAAAATAGGAGCGCAAGACAAGAAGTAAAACACTACACAGGAAAACGGCAAAAAGGTCCAAATAAGTCAAGGTGTGACCATCAATCAATCAATGTTTATTTATATAGCCCTAAATCACAAGTGTCTCAAAGGGCTGCACAAACCACAACGACATCCTCGGTAGAGCAAGGAAAAACTCACACCCATGAATTGATTAACTAGTCGAAAAACTTATTGGGGTGTTACCATTTAGTGGTCAATTGTACTGAATATGTACTGAACTGTGCTATCTACTAATAAAAGTTTCAATCAATCAATCAAAACCGGTGGTGACAGTACACCTACTTTGAGACAAGAGCTATACTGATCCATGCTTGGTTATGCTTTAAACTAGAGGTCTCAAACTCAAATTAGAATCTGGGTGAGGCTGGGCCGCAAAAAAAGATTTCTTGAAAATAAATATCTTTATTTTTATTGACTACACAAAATAAAATCGAAATCTAAACCAAACAACATAAGAATTAAGTAATGTAAGGCAATGCAAATTAAACAATAAAAAAATAAATAAAATAACCGTTTGAATCGGTCCAGGTTATCGGGGACTGTTATAACTGACGGACAGGTGTCGCGGTGTGACTGCAGCCAGGCACGTGAGAAAACCCACGTTTCATCGCAACATCCCTGTCGCTTTCCCACTAATGCAAGGGTAGGCAACCCAAAACGTTGAAAGAGCCATTCTGGAGCCATATAACAAAAATCGTCTTGGTCTGGAGCCAAAGTGAGTGGGTTGGGGGTTACGGTAGCACAATTAGCCCCGAACAGCCTAACATCACGACTATCGTGTCACATGTCCGATTTTCCCAGCGACTCTCTGTCGGAGTATCGGCGCTGGGGTCCAGTGCACCGCGGTTTTGTATCGTCGCTCGGTCCTCCGGCGGAGTGCTTCGGAAGCTACCGGCCCCAGAGACATAGAGGGAGGGACGGAGGGAGGAAGAGCGCGTGCGGGTCGAATGGAAAAGCGGCAAAAAACGTTTCTTTGCTTGCATCACGCAAATGACGTCAATGTTCGGCCCTCGAGAACCATGTACCAGACCGTGATTGGTAGATTCCTTCACAACGCTGTCAAGCGCCATTCATATAAAATAAAAGTCGCCGGCTGCATTAACATTAAACTGTCATATTAAAGGTAGGGGACCCAAAATAACGCGTGTCTGAGACCCCTGCTTTAAAGTGATATCCAACTTTTGCGACAACGAGTTTCGTTTTTTTCATGATTTCTGCAGGTGGTGTGCCTCCGCATTTTTTCAATGAAAAAAAACGTGCCTTGGCTCAAAAACGGTTGCAAAACACTGCTTTAGGAGATTGCATGTTATTTTTAGCAGTTTGGCGGAAAAAAGAAGAGCAAAATAATTCAGTTTTGTGGCAAATTGAATTAAAAAGTAGACATGCATCAAGTACGTCAGAGACTCAGGGAGAAAAAGGCAGGGTTACACACTCGACTCATCTTCAATTATTCTGCGGAAACATGGCTCACCTGACTCTTGTGGATGGAAACAGCCCAGGCCAGTTTGAGTGGCAGCTGCAGTCGGCACAGGTGTGCTCCGCCCGCCGACTTGAACACCCAGCGTTCAGGCTTCAGCGTTTCGGTGACGCCGCACAAAAAGCGCACACGTGGGAGTCCTGAGGGGTGAGGGGACAGAAAAACGGTGAAATGGCTTCTCTTAAAATAAATGACTGTTCCCTGAAGTCATAAATAAGGCCTCGTTTTTTTGTCCTCAAGTGACAAAAAAACAAAACAAACATACTAATAAACGATTTGACTCCCTCGAATGGCCTTGACGCTAGGACCAGGCTGTTCTGAAAAACGCCCCCGACTAAAGATTGGATGCCTCCTCCTTTATTTGGACTTTCTCCGACCACATGTCAACAGATGTTTCTAAGGGACGAGGGTTGTATAGAGTTCACAGAAAAGGCGAGTCTGGTCCTGCTTCCTCTTTTCTTTTGTAGTTCTTGGGTCAGACAATATCTTTCTGATTATTACCATACATGAAAGAAACAGGAACACCATGTTGCCGCCCCCCTACTGAGTGGAGTTTTACGAGCCTTACTCTTGGTAGGTTTCAAAGACAGCTTCTGCTCTTTGCCGGGAACTCAATCTAACACAAAGTTTTTCTGATAATTTAGATAGAATTATTTCTCCGACCACATGTCAACAGCTGTTTCTATGGGACGAGCGTTGTATACAGTTCACAGAAAAGGTCGTAAAACAGTTTAAAGAAGAGGTTCGTAAAATAGTTCATAAAGAGGTTGTCTGGAAGGCGAGTCTGGTCCTGCTTCCTCTTTGCTTTTGTAGCTCTTGGGTCAGACAATATCTTTCTGATTATTACCATACATGAATGAAACAGGAACACCTTCATGTTGCCGCCCCCCTACTGAGTGGAGTTTTACGAGCCTTACTCTTGGTAGGTTTCAAAGACAGCTTCTGCTTCTCGCCGGGAACTCAATGTAACACAAAGTTTTTGTGATAATTTAGATAGAATTTTTTCTCCGACCACATGTCAACAGCTGTTTCTAAGGGACGAGGGTTGTATACGGTTCACAGAAAAGGTTGTAAAACAGTTCAAAGAAGAGGTTCGTAAAACAGTTCAAAAAGAGGTTGTCTGGTCCTGCTTCCTCTTTGCTTTTGTAGTTCTTGGGTCAGACAATATATTTCTGATTATTACCATACATGAAAGAAACAGGAACACCTTCATGTTGCCGCCCCCCTACTGAGTGGAGTTTTACGAGCCTTACTCTTGGTAGGTTTCAAAGACAGCTTTTGCTTCTTGCCGAGAACTAAATGTAACACAAAGTTTTGTGATAATTTAGATAGAATTATTCCACCAGTTCACTCACACAATAACGATGTTGCTAGAGTTTGGTTATGATACAAGTTCCAGAACGTAAATGAAGTATTGTTGACGCCTTTTGAACTCATTTCAAAAGTGATTTTAGAGGTAGAATTGATTGCTAACTGCATTGCTAGTTGCTAAAAAATGTTAAAAAAATGTTCTTGTCTCTCGTAATGACTGAACG
>NC_084624.1:11684229-11686729 GCF_033978795.1 Nerophis ophidion | reverse complement strand
TTAAATTTCAAAAGTGTTTTGTGGCTCACATTGTTTTCTTTATTTTGCGAAACAGGTCAAAATGGCTCGTTGAGTGGTAAAGGTTGCCGGCCCCTGGGGTATATCAATAAACTTTAAACTTAGTGGCTCATTTTTTACCTAATGAGACACCCAGAACGTACATAAAAATAAAGAATGTGTGATTTCTAATATTAACTAATATCGTCATTTACAATATTAACTATGAAGGATAAAACACTGAATATTACAAACATGAACGTCACACCCCCTCTCCAGCGACATATTTTACAATCAAGCGAAACGCAACAAAAATGCAACAAACAGCGAAATACGCGAAGGGTAAAAATAAATCCACCTACAATCTGATATCTCTGATATATCACTAAGCTTTAATCTTAGTGTTTCATTTTATACTGAATGACATCCAGAATGTACATGAAAATAAAGAATGTGTGATATCCAATATTAACTAACATCAGGATTTACAATGTTAACTATGAAGGATAAAACACTGAATATTGACAACATACGAAATTCACACAGTCTCTCAATCGACATATTTTACAATTAAGCGAAACGCAACAAAAATGCAACAGTGAAATATGAAAACGAAGGGTAAAAAAAAAAAGAAACACACCTACAATCTGATATATCTGATGTATCACTAAACTTTAAATTTAGCGTCGTATTTTATACTAAATGAGACACCCAGAATGTATATGAAAAAAAAGAATGTGGGGTTTACAATATTAACTATGAAGGATAAAACACTGAATATTGACAACATATGAACGTCACACCCCCTCTCCAGCGACATATTTTACAATCAAGCGAGACGCAACAAAAATGCAACGAACAGCGAAATACGCGAAAGGTAAAAATAAATCCACCTACAATCTGATAACTCTGATATATCACTAAGCTTTAATCTTAGTATCTCATTTTATACTGAATGACATCCAGAATGTACATGAAAATAAAGAATGTGTGATATCAAATATTAACTAATATCATGATTTACATTATCTATGAAGGATAAAACACTGAATATTGACAACATACGAACTTCATTGTCTCTCAATTGACATAGTTTACAATTAAGCGAAACGCAACAAAAATGCAACAAACAGTGAAAAATTAACACAAAGGGTAAAAAAAAAAGAAACACCTACAATCTGATATATCTGATGTATCACTAAACTTTAAAGTTAGCGTCTTATTTTATACTAAATGAGACACCCAGAATGTATATGAAAAAAAAGAATGTGGGGTTTACAATATTAACTATGAAGGATAAAACACTGAATATTGACAACATATGAACGCCACACCCCCTCTCCATCCACATATTTTACAATCAAGCGAAACGCAACAAAAATGCAACAAACAGCAAAATATGAACGCTAAGAGTAAAAAATAAAAAAAACCTACAATCTGATTTATCACTAAGCTTTAGAACTTTCTTGTAAAAATCTCCTCCCGCGTTTGTCCCTGACACCCACATTTCAGGCTCTGGAAACACTCTGTGGAAACGCTCCCCACCCACACTGCTTGGTGCCTCGTCTCACCTGCTGTGACTTACATTACCATAGTAACTATTTAGATGACCATAGTGGAATTCTAGGGGACGGCGTGGCGCGGTTGGTAGAGTGGCCGTGCCGGCAACCTGAGAGTTCCTGGTTCGATAATCAGCTTCTACCACCCGAGTCACGTTCGTTTAGTCCTTGAGCAAGACACTTCACCCTTGCTCCTGATGGGCCCTGGTTAGCGCCTTGCATGGCAGCTCCCTCCATCAGTGTGTGAATGTGTGTGTGAATGGGTGAATATGGAAAGTGTCAAAGCGTTTTGAGTACCTTGGAGGTAGAAAAGGTATAACCCATTTACTATAATATTCAAGTCACCAAATGCAAATAGAGTATTGCTTTTAACGGGTTTTAGAGGACTTATCATTAACTCCATTGTAAGCAGACTTCTAGTAACGAGTTACAATGCAAAAAAACACATTTGTCTTGTCTCATGATTGCAAACGGTAGGCAAAGTTCCAGAAAAAAAAGTGCAATTCCCCTTTAAAGCCCTAATTATCGCAAAATCCATTTAATATATTGACCTGTGGAAACCGTGATTAAGTGTAATCCCCGCCCCCGCGCCCCCGTCACACAGAACAGAAGTCATTTACCTGGAAGCAGAACTTGGCCTTTTCCTTCCCTTTCGAAACTGGAGGCAACTGAAGGAAATCCCCACAAATAATCAACTGGATGCCCCCGAATGGCTCGGTGGACCTCCTCACTGACCTGTGTGCAGAGAGCAAACCTTGACATAGGACTGGGAGGGTAGGGACGTGTTCGTTCGGATCCCACCTGGCCACACACTCCAGCTTGTCGAAGAACGCCGCGTCGACCATGGAGATCTCGTCGATGACGAGGTGTCGACAGCTGGTCCAGTGCTGCAGGACCCCGGGCCTCTGGGCCAGTTCGATACACTGCTCCAGAGGGGCTGAGCC
>NC_084624.1:11509229-11679229 GCF_033978795.1 Nerophis ophidion | reverse complement strand
TTTTGTTGTTTTTTTACAGAAAAAGCTGACAGCATAGTGGCCATAATTTTTGTGTTAAATTACAACGATATATTGTTAATGGACAAAAAGAACTAGTTATTTTTTTATTTTGGCAATTCAGCTGCCAGTTGTTCTACTGTCTTTCCATCAAAATTTCAGTAATACACCCTAAAAATCAACAACCGTAGATTTTACAGTCAAAAACTTGCAGTCAACAGAATTTTAATGCAAGAAACAGTAAGTTTTTTTCCATTAAAAGTAATATGTGGTAAAGAACAATGTAAAATGTATTGTAATTTTTATTAATTTGATAGGTAGTTTGCTGTATATTATTTTTTTAATTTTTTTATTTAGACATAATTTTTTGGGGAAAGTATAATAATACACTGTAATATTTGTGGCAATAAAAGATGGATAGTACTTTATTGGTTCCTTCAGGAAAATTTAAATTCCAGCAGCTGTGTACAGAGTGGAGATCAATTTAAAAAGTCAAATGTAAATAATGGGGGTATAAATGGAAACAAAATAGAAAAATATCACAATAAGAATACAAATAAAAAGCAACAATGGGAATATAAATATAATGCATACTATTAAAGTTTAGAAGGCATGCAATTTTTCATTTCTGTCAAAACTAAAAAAAATCAATTAAATTTAGTGAGAAAATATTACCGGTCAGTTTTTTATTGACACATGTCATTTCCGGGTGTTTATGGGCCAGATCAAATGATGTCGCGGGCCAGATCTGGCTCCCGGGACTTGAGTTTGACACCCCTGAGTTAGGCCAACAATGTGTGGAAAATGCCTTTAAAAATCAGCCATAGAGTGAAGCTGCAAAATTCAACAATTACAATATTCGATAGGAGTGTTAGTATAATTGTTTTTCTAAGTTGTCACAAAAACTTTGTTACATTGAGTGCCCGGCGAGAAGAAAAAACATGTTTTAGAACCTACCAATAAGGCTTGTAAAACTCCACTTTGTAAAGGGGGAAGCAACATGAAGGTGTTTGTTTCTTTCGTGTATTGTAATCAACAGAAAGATGTTGTTTTAACCCAAGAACTACAAAGCAAAGAGAAGGCAGGATCGTTCCAAACGACCTCTTTTTGAACTTTTTTAAATTCCCTCTTCTTTGAACTCTTTTACAGCCTTTTCTGTGAACTGTTTACGACCCCGTCCTTTTGGAAGCAGCTGTTGACATGTGGTCGGAGAAATTCCAAATAAAGGAGGAGGCATACAATCTTTCGCCAGAGCGTGCTGGAGACTGTTCAAGAGTACAGTCCAGACGTTTCTCCTCAAATTGAGCCAAATTTAATCCTGTCTCTGTTTATTTCCATGCTTCTTGTCTTGTTTAATAGATGTTATCAGTGTTTGAACCTGACATAACACCGAGGAACTCTTTTTCTAGCATTCTTAAACATTGGTGTGCTACGGAATTAGCCGTAAAAGCTAACTACGGAAAGAGATACGCTAGCTTTTGAGTTTGTAACACACAAGGCTGTGATAGGACACCAATCTGTACTGAGTGAAAAACATGAACAATCATATTACAGTATCTGTAAAGTATTATTTCATGTATGGTTTGTACTCTATTTTCCAGACTAAAAGGCGCACTTAAAATCTTTTTTTTTTCCTCAAAACTCGACAGAAAGTGCAAATAAAGGAGGAGGCATACAATCTTTCGCCAGAGCGTGCTGGAGACTGTACAAGAGTACAGACCAGACGTTTCTCCTCAAATTGAGCCAAATGTTATTCTGTCTCTGTTTAATTCCTTGCTTCTTGTCTTGTTTAATAGATGTCATCAGTGTTTGAACCTGACGGAATACTGAGGAACTCTTTTTCTAGCGTTCTACCACATCGGCGTGCTACGGAATTAGCCATAAAAGCTAACTACGGCAAGAGATAAGCTAGCTTTCGAGTTTGTAATACACAACGCTGTGATAGGACACCAACATGAACAATCATATTACGGTATCTGTAAAGTATTATTTCATGTTTGGTTTGTACTGTATTTTCCGGACTATAAGGTTCACTTAAATACTTTTTTTTCCTCAAAACTCGACAGAAAGTGCAAATAAAGGAGGAGGCATACAATCTTTTGCCAGAGCGCGCTGGAGACTGTACAAGAGTACAGACCAGACGTTTCTCCTCAAATTGAGCCAAATTTTATTCTGTCTCCGTTTAATTCCTTGCTTCTTGTCTTGTTTAATAGATGTCATCAGTCTTTGAACCTGACATAACACTGATGAACTCTTTTTCTAGCCTTCTACCACATCGGCGTGCTACGAAATTAACCTTAAAAGCTAACTACGGAAAGAGATAAGCTAGCTTTTGAGTTTGTAATACACAACGCTGTAACAATAATGATAATAATAATAATAATAATAATGGATTAGATTTATATCGCGCTTTTCTATTGTTAGATACTCAAAGCGCTCACAGAAAAGTGGGAACCCATCATTCATTCACACCTGGTGGTGGTAAGCTACATCTGTAGCCACAGCTGCCCTGGGGTAGACTGACGGAAGCGTGGCTGCCAGTTTGCGCCTACGGCCCCTCCGACCACCACCAATCATTCATTCATCATTCATTCACCAGTGTGATCGGCACCGGGGGCAAAGGTGAAGTGTCCTGCCCAAGGACACAACGGCAGCGATTTGGATGTCAATAGGTGGGAAGCGAACCTGCAACCCTCAGGTTTCTGGCACAGCCGGTCTACCCACTACGCCATGCCGCCCCTAATAGGAGTACAGACTAGACATTTCTCCTCAAATTGAGCCAAATTTAATTCTGTCTGTTTAATTTCTTGCTTTTTGTCTGGTTTAATAGATGTCATCAGTGTTTGAACTTCAACAAAAATACTTTTCAATTTTACCCAAAAATATTTATTATATAAATACTTTAAACTATTTTTTTTTCTCCATTAAACGGTTTCAAAAGAAAGGAGTCATCTTATATTTGGGTCTATGTAGATACATGCTACAGCCCAATGACCTGTGAAATGACCAGGACTCCACCGAGAATAATAAGTTAAACATTGTTTTCCCACTTTATGAAAATGTGCTCGTATTAATCACAAATGCTGACCATTGCCTGTCAAACTGTGATAAAATGGACTTGCAGAACGAAGCGAGTTGGGATGTTTCACGTTTCAGATCCGTGGAAAAACACATTTTGGATTATTGATTTTAAAACATACACTGACTTTGTATTAGTATATTTTAGCTTGATTTGAATTAATTTAATTTCGGGCTGTTAAGAGTATGTTAAAATGGACTTAATGGTAATTAGTAATGAATAATTCATTTAAAAAAACAGATTTTTCTGATAATTTATCCAAAACCATTTGACAGCGCTAACATGAGCATATGTGGAGCAACTTAGGGAGCCGCAGGGATTCGTACCTGCGCTGCCTGTGAAGAAAACGTTCTTTCCACCCAGCACGGCGCTGAGGACAGCAGCCTGTCCTTTGTTTAGCTTGCGGGACGGTAAAGACAGGATGGGCCTCTTGCTGGGGTTGGCTTTCACCTGAAATGATCACACTTTGCCCTTAAAAGCTTTGCAAAATAGGCCCCACAAAAACAAAGACAATATTGCAGAAGCAGATTAAATCTAGCATGTAAACGATAAACGGTATTATTGACGACCGCGGTAAAACTCCTGATGGCTGGAATTACGCTTTAGAATTAAAATCATTGAAAAACGTTGACACCTGCACTTTGATATACTCACGGAGGGACTGGCACCAGCTTGCTAGCCTAAATGCTAAAATGAAATCAAGAGGCTTTAATGTTAAGAAAGGACATACCTGTTAGAATAATTGTATCCAAGTTATCATGAAACTTTGGGTTTTATCGAGTTCCGGGCGAGAGGACCTAAGCGGTCTTGAATCCTACCAATCAGAAGGCTTGTAAAACGCCACTATGTAGGATGGGAAGCAACATGAAGGTGTTCTGTTTCTTTCGTGTATTGTCCATCCATCCATTTTCTACCGCTTGTCCCTTTCAGGGTCGCGAGGGTTGGGGTCACTGGAGCCTATCTCAGCTGCATTCGGGCGGAAGGCGGGGTACACACTGGTACACCACCCCACACGACCCCAAAAGGGAAAAAGCGGGAGAAAATGGATGGATTTTCTGTAACTAAAAGCAATGGCTGTTTATGACCCAAGCACCTTAGAAACAGCTGTTGCCATGTAATCAGGCAGATAAAAGGGGTGGCGACACTGTACAAGGGCACAGTTTCCAGGCCTCTCTCCTCAAATTGAGCCAAATTTAATTCTGTCTCGGTTTAACTCTTTGCTTGGAATAGAAAGTACTTTATTGATCCCTGGGGGAAATTCAGCACCACAGTTCGCTCACTTCTTGTCTTGTTTAATAGATGTCAGCAATGTTTGAACCTGACAAAACCCCAATCTAAACTCACATAAAACACATCACTGTCAGAGCAACTAAGATATTTTCAACAGTACTCACTGTGCTCTCTAAACACACCAAACCCCGTTTCCATATGAGTTGGGAAATTGCGTTATATGTAAATATAAACGGAATACAATGATTTGCAAATCCTTTTCAACCCATATTCAATTGAATGCACTACAAAGACAAGATATTTGATGTTGAAACTCATAAACTTGATTTTTTTTTTGCAAATAATAATTAACTTAGAATTTCAAGGCTGCAACACGTGCCAAAGTAGTTGGGAAAGGGCATGTTCACCACTGTGTTACATCACCTTTTCTTTTAACGACACTCAATAAACATTTGGGAACTGAGGAAACTAATTGTTGAAGCTTTGAAAGTGGAATTCTTTCCCATTCTTGTTTTATGTAGAGCTTCAGTCCTTCAACAGTCCGGGGTCTCCGCTGTCGTATTTTACGCTTCATAATGCGCCACACATTTTCCATGGGAGACAGGTATGGACTGCAGGCAGGCCAGGAAAGTAGCCGCACTCTTTTTTTACAAAGCCACGCTGTTGTAACACGTGCTGAATGTGGTTTGGCATTGTCTTGCTGAAATAAGCAGGGGCGTCCATGAAAAAGACGGTGCTTAGATGGCAGCATATGTTGTTCCAAAACCTGTATGTACCTTTCAGCATTAATGGTGCCTTCACAGATGTGTAAGTTACCCATGCCTTGGGCACTAATGCACCCCCATACCATCACAGATGCTGGCTTTTGAACTTTGCGTCGATAACAGCCTGGATCAGGGGTAGGGAACCTATGGCTCTAGAGCCAGATGTGGCTCTTTTGATGACCACATCTGGCTCTCAGATAAATCTTAGCTGACATTGCTTAACACGATAAGTAATAAATAATTCCGCTGGTAATCACGATGTTAAAAATAACGTTCAAAACATAAAACTTTCTCATGCATTTTCATCCATCCATCCATCCATCCATCCGGTTTCTACCGCACCCGTTCAAGAAGTCGCATTAATGGTAGTTTACTTTTTTGTTGGTTAGCCTCAGAATACCAATGTTATTAAAAAGAATAAGAGACTTATTATACTCTAAAAATGTTGGTCTTTCTTAGAAATGCCCGCATTTAGTTGTATCCAGTCTTAAAAATATATATTTTATGGATCTCATGGAAATACTTATAAAAATATTTGGCTTGTATGGCTCTCTCAGCCAAAAAGGTTCCCGACCCCTGGCCTAGATGGTTCGCTTCCCATTTGGTGCGGATGACACGATGATGAATATTTCCAAAAACAATTTGAAATGTGGACTCGTCAGACCACAGAACACTTTTCCACTTTGCATCAGTCCACCTCAGATGATCTCGGGCCCAGAGAAGCCGGCGCCGTTTCTGGATGTTGTTGATAAATGACTTTTGCTTTGCATAGTAGAGCTTTAACTTGCACTTACAGATGTAGCGACCAACTGTATTTAGTTACAGTGGTTTTCTGAAGTGTTCCTGAGCCCATGTGGTGATATCCTTTAGAGATTGATGTCGTTTTTTGATACAGTGCCGTCTGAGGGATCGAAGGTCACGGTCATTCAATGTTGGTTTCCGGCCATGCCGCTTACGTGGAGTGATTTCTCCAGATTCTCTGAACCTTTTGATGATATTATGGACCGTAGATGTTGAAATCCCTAAATTTCTTGCAATTGCACTTTGAGAAACGTTGTTCTTAAACTGTTTGACTATTTGCTCACACAGTTGTGGACAAAGGGGTGTACCTCGCCCCAACCTTTCTTGTGAAAGACAGAGCATTTGTTTTTATACCCAATCATGGCACCCACCTGTTCCCAATTAGCCTGCACACCTGTGGGATGTTCCAAATAAGTGTTTGATGAGCATTCCTCAACTTTATCGGTATTTATTGCCACCTTTCCCAACTTCTTTGTCACTTGTTGCTGGCATCAAATTCTAAAGTTAATGATTATTTGCACAAAAAAAAAATGTTTATGAGTTTGAACATCAAATATGTTGTCTTTGTAGCATATTCAACTGAATAAGAGTTGAAAATGATTAGCAAATCATTGTATTCTGTTTATATTTACATCTAACACAATTTCCCAACTCATATGGAAACGGGGTTTGTACACTAAGAGATCGAGACGTTGCGGTGCGTTCAAGGACGCATGCCAGAAATTGTAAATACCGTATTCTCCTGACTATAAGGTTCACTTAAAATAATTATTTTCCTCAAAACTCGACAGTGCGCCTTACGTAAGGAATAATTCTGGTTTTGCTTACCGAGAGCGAAGCAATTTTATTTGGTACACGACGCAATGATAAGTGTGACCAGTAGATGGCAGTCAAACATAAGAGATATGTGTACATTGCAATATGATGCGGCCCCATTTCTCTGCAATACTCCTCATATTTCCTAAATTTACTCACCGGGCTGAAGTCGCAGTCACTTCTTGATCTTTTGACCTGCCGTCCACTTCCTGCGCTAATGTTGGTGCGCTCTGAAAGGCCTTTGGGCGGAACTTTACTTCTCAGCTCGTTGACCTTCTGGAGGTCTTTCTGCTGCAGGGGGCTGATGGCCTCAAAGCTGCGGGGCAATCCGGCTTTGAGTTTCTCCCGGCCGCTCAGAGCCTTGCTGCCCATCCTGGCCCGGTGTTTGATGCTCAGTGTTCTCAGGAAGAGGCCGAGCTGGTCGGGGGGGCAGTTGGAGATGAACACCTGGGTGTCCCCGGGGAGCGGTTGGACCGTGCACTTCCCCTCGCGGGCGAACTTGGTGAAAAGTCTGAAGTCGCCGAGAGGATAATTGAGCGAGACTTTGCCATCGCAGATACGGAGGACGAGCTCCTGGAACTCATTCCGTCCCAGGATAACAGTCGCCTTGCGGATGACCTGCCTGCGGGCGGTCTGCCCTGATGCGTTCAGGTGCTCGGTGGTCACACAACACTGCAGTCGGGCGCCGCCGTCTTCCTCTCCGGACATCGCGGACACTTCCTGTACAAAAGCCCAAAAATTAGACTTTCACAAACATCACAGGAGTCCATTTTATTTTATTGCAATTTATCTTCATACCCGAGACCAGGCCTGGGCAATTATTTTTGTTACGCCTCGTCTCGATTACTGGAACCTATTATTTTCCAGTCTCCCCATGTCTAGCATTAGAAGATTACAGTTGGTACAAAACACGGCTGCTAGACTTTGGACTTGGACTGGACTCTCAGATTATTATGTTAGATCCACTATGGACTGGACTCTCACTATTATGTCAGAACCACTATGGACTGGACTCTCACTATTATGTTAGATCCACTATGGACTGGACTCTCACTATTATGTTGGATCCACTATGGACTGGACTCTCACAATTATGTTGGATCCACTATGGACTGGACTCTCACTATTATGTCGGATCCACTATGGACTGGACTCTCACTATTATGTCAGATCCACTATGGACTGGACTATCACTATTATGTCAGATCCACTATGGACAGGATTATACTATTAGGTCGGATCCACCATGGACGGGACTATCACTATTATGTTAGATCCACTATGGACTGGACTATCACTATTATGTCATATCCACTACGGAATGGACTCTCACTATTATGTTAGATCCACTATGGACTGGACTCTCACTATTATGTTAGATCCACTATGGACTGGACTCTTACTATTATGTCAGATCCACTATGGAATGGACTCTCACTATTATCTTGGATCCACTATGGACTGGACTCTCACTATTATGTTAGATCCACTATGGACTGGACTCTCACTATTATGTTAGATCCACTATGGACTGGACTCTCACTATTATGTTACATCCACTATGGACTGGACTCTCACTATTATGTTGGATCCACGATGGACTGGACTCTCAATATTATGTTAGATCCACTATGGACTGGACTCTCACTATTATGTTGGATCCACTATGGACTGGACTCTCAATATTATGTTAGATCCACTATGGACTGGACTTTCACTATTATGTTAGATCCACTATGGACTGGACTCTCACTCATATGTTAGATCCAATATGGACTGGACTCTCACTATTATGTTAGATCCACTATCGACTGGACTCTCACTATTATGTTAGATCCACTATGGACTGGACTCTCACTATTATGTTAGATCCACTATGGACTGGACTCTCACTATTATGTTAGATCCACTATGGATTGGACTTTCACTATTATGTTAGATCCACTATGGACTGGACTCTCACTCATATGTTGGATCCAATATGGACTGGACTCTCACTATTATGTTGGATCCACTATGGACTGGACTCTCACACTATTATGTTAGATCCACTATGGACTGGACTCTCACTATTATGTTAGATCCACTATGGACTGGACTCTCACTATTATGTTAGATCCACTATGGACTGGACTCACACTATTATGTTAGATCCACTCTGGACTGGACTCTCACTATTATGTTAGATCCACTATGGACTGGACTCTCACTATTATGTTAGATCCACTATGGACTGGACTCTCACACTATTATGTTAGATCCACTATGGACTGGACTCTCACTATTATGTTAGATCCACTATGGACTGGACTCTCACTATTATGTTAGATCCACTATGGACTGGACTCTCACTATTATGTTAGATCCACTATGGACTGGACTCTCACTA
The DNA here is from genome assembly GCF_033978795.1 of Nerophis ophidion. Classification (NCBI taxonomy): domain Eukaryota; kingdom Metazoa; phylum Chordata; class Actinopteri; order Syngnathiformes; family Syngnathidae; genus Nerophis; species Nerophis ophidion. The sequence continues at coordinate 11,670,153 of NC_084624.1, read as the reverse complement.
TTATGTTAGATCCACTATGGACTGGACTCTCACTATTATGTTAGATCCACTATGGACTGGACTCTCACTATTATGTTAGATCCACTATGGACTGGACTCTCACTATTATGTTAGATCCACTATGGACTGGACTCTCACTATTATGTTAGATCCACTATGGACTGGACTCTCACTATTATGTTAGATCCACTATGGACTGGACTCTCACTATTATGTTAGATCCACTATGGACTGGACTCTCACTATTATGTTAGATCCACTATGGACTGGACTCTCACTATTATGTTACATCCACTATGGACTGGACTCTCACTATTATGTTAGATCCACTATGGACTGAACTCTCACTATTATGTTAGATCCACTATGGACTGAACTCTCACTATTATGTTAGATCCACTATGGACTGGACTCTCACTATTATGTTAGATCCACTATGGACTGGACTCTCACTATTATGTTAGATCCACTATGGACTGGACTCTCACTATTATGTTAGATCCACTATGGACTGGACTCTCACTATTATGTTACATCCACTATGGACTGGACTCTCACTATTATGTTAGATCCACTATGGACTGAACTCTCACTATTATGTTAGATCCACTATGGACTGGACTCTCACTATTATGTTAGATCCACTATGGACTGGACTCTCACTATTATGTTAGATCCACTATGGACTGGACTCTCACACTATTATGTTAGATCCACTATGGACTGGACTCTCACAATTATGTTAGATCCACTATGGACTGAACTCTCACTATTATGTTAGATCCACTATGGACTGGACTCTCACACTATTATGTTAGATCCACTATGGACTGGACTCTCACTATCAACTTTTACAATCAAGCCAAACCCAACAAAATTGCAACAAACAGCGAAATATGAACATGAAGGGTAAAAAACAAAAACACCTACAATCTGATATATCACTAAGCTTTAAACTTTGTCTCGTTTTTTTACTGAATGAGACACTCAGAGTGTACATGAATTAATGTACATGAAAAAAAAGACTCTGATTTACAATATTAACAAATATTGTGATTTACAATATTAACTATGAAGGATAAAACACTGAATATTGACAACATATGAGAGTCACACCCCCTCTCCATCCACATATTTTACAATCAAGCAAAATGCAACAAAAATACAACAAAGCGAAATATGAACGCAAAGGGTAAAAAAAACAACAACCCTACAATCTTATATATCGCTTAGCTTTAAACTTAGTCTCATTTTTTACTAAATGAGACGCCTAGAATAATGTGCATGATAATAAAGAATGTGGGATTTACAATATTAACCAATATTGTAATTTACAATATTAACTAAGAACGATAGAACACTGAACATATGAATGTCACACCCCCTCTCCATCTTAAAGACCTAAAAAAAATTGGGGGGCAATTTCCAGTGGGCCAGATTGAAAAACTTAACATCCCCCGGGGCTGATTTGCGCAGGTATGGTCTAGAACAGGGGTAGGGGACCTATGGCTCTAGAGCCAGATGTGGCTCTTTTGATGACTGCACCTGGCTCTCAGATGAATCTTAGCTGACATTACTTAACACGATAATTAATTAATAATTCCGCTAGTAATCACAGTGTTGAAAATAAAGTTCAAAATATAAAACATTCTCATGCATTTTAATCCATCCATCCTGTTCAAGAAGTCGCATTAATGGTCAAATGTATTTTATTTATTATTGGTCAGCTTCAGATAACAATGTTATTAAAAAGAATACAAGATGCACACATTTAGTTAGTCCAAATAAAAGAGGAGGCGTTGAATTCTCTTGTCAGAGCGTGGGGCGACACTGTACAAGGGTACAGGTCTAAGCGTTTCTCCTCATTGAGCTAAACTGAATCCTGTCTCTGTTTAATTCCTTGCTTCTTGTCTGTTTAATATGTCATCAGTGTTTGAACCTGACAGTTGTATTCAGAGTTCACAATATTATATGGCTCTCACGGAAATACATTTTAAAATATTTGGCTTTCATGGCTCTCTCAGCCAAAAAGGTTCCCGACCCCTGGTCTAGAATAAACTTTCGCGGGCTCAGAGGGGAGAGAGCAGCTCACCAGCCGATGACGTCGACATAGCAGCAGCGAGTTTGTCGCTCTCTGTGACAATACACCGCTAAAAAATAGTTGGTCTGCGTTAGTGTTTATAATAACAATACCACAAATACTTGTTGATATTCAAGTCACAAAATGTATATATTTTTTTGATGTCTGATTAGAAATGTATATGCCCGAGAGGGACCAGCTGTAGAAAAATCTCATTTTTTTATTTTTTTTTTAATTATTTTAACTTTTTTTAAACAAATCTGTCACTTGTTTTTTTTTTTTTGTCAAGTTTACGTACCGGGAAGTGAACAATAAGCAGTAATGTCTGGATAAAGTGTAATATTAAAAAAAGCGCATTGCGTAAAGTTTGTCCCATAAAGTATAGTCAACGTCGATAAAACGGTCGGAATAAACACGCGTGCGTGGTTGTCAAAAAGCTTTACCTGCAACTTGGCGAGGATTCCCCTTCTGGTGCCCTTTTGTCGACAAGCGTGGAATCTCCACTCGGGGAGAAAACACCCGATTTCAAATGTTCAGCGTGAGTGAATTGAGCCAATCACAGAGGGAGGTTGCTGGCCAATCAGAGGGAGGAGATTTAACATTGTAGCCAATGAGAAAGGGCGCAGCGGAACCATGTGACTTGACCCAACCAATAGCGAGCATGCAATAGGGCACCGACGTCATTATTTCTTCGTCTTTTAAACTAAAGCAGGGGTGTCCAAACGTTTTCCACACACGGAAAAATTATAGCATGCGGAGGCTGTTTTGATATTTTTCATTTTCAAACCATAACAAAATATATGGATTCTTTTTTTTTTTTTTTACCTTTAGGAATTCCAGGGACCTCGAGGGTCTCCGTCATTAACATGTTAAAAATAAGTCGAATTATTATTTTCATTTTTTATGTAACGCTTACAGTAAATCTCTATATCAACTTCAGGTTGATATAAAGCTAAAGAAAAAAAAAAGGTTTTATGCCCTGTTTTTTATAGTAAAACTGAAATATGCAGTATTTCCCCCATTGCCCAAAACATTCAGAAAGCAATGTTTAATCTGAAGTAATTGGAGCCCCTAAAACGATTAATAATGCAGGACACCATTGATTTAAATGTATTATTATTTCTGAGTAATCACAGTGAAAAATTAAATAAAATCCCACAAAATATATTTGGGATCCTAAAGGTCTGCCACTCATAAAGGGATACATTTTTATTATTATTTGTTTTACTTTCATCACTTAAATTACGAGATCAACTTCAGATATATCTGTAAATTTTACGTTTGAACTATTATTTTGTTGTTTTTATGCTCTTTTGTCAAAGAAAACACTGTTTTTATATGGCAACCACACAGTATTTGCACATAATATTGTCCACATAAAACATTATACAGCGAAATATTTGAAGTAATTGGAGCCTTAAATAAGTCAATAATTCATTATTTATATATATATTTAAAAAAAATCCTTCTTTTTTTAGCATTGGCAATAAGAGCAAAATAAAGGAAAACAAAAGAAAAATAAACAGCCTGCATGGCAGCTTTGTGTCAACATTGCAAATTTTCCCCGTTAGATTTCACCTCATTCTACATTTTTTTAGTGCTTTTATTTCAATTTTTTTCAATAGCATTTTCAGAATACGCAGGGGTCGGTCGGGAATCTTTTTGGCTGAGTGAGCCATGAAAGCCAAATATTTTAAGTAAGACCAACATTTTTAAAGTTTAATAAGTCTCTCATTCTTATTTTTATTCTGAAGTAAACCAATAATAATTAAAATACTTCTTACCATTAATGCGACTTCATGAACAGGTATGGTAGGAAACGGTTGGATGGATTAAAATGCATGAGAATGTTTTATATTTTGAATGTTATTTTTAACACTGTGATTATGTTATAATAATTGTGTATATATTATCACACAACCTTTATGATTAAGGGCCGTTATTATAATACTTGTCAATTGTGCTAAAGTGGTATTTATCTTGGTCTGTGCAAAGTCTGGAATCAGTGTCTGTGTCCAGGACAGAGAGACAAGGCGATATCACCAGCATCAACACATTCACATTTTTGTATAACCACATATTGTGTCTAACTAGAGTTGTCGAGATTACCTTCTTTTAACACGACTGAATGATGTTAAAAGGGACCTCCCAAATAAATTGAGGATTCACACGGGCTGGACTTTTAGAACGTAGTTTGGATCTGAAACTAGAATCCAGCCCAAAACACATGTCTCCTCATTTAGCCAAATTGAAATCTGTCTCTGCATGATTCCTTGCTTCTCGTCTGTTTAATTAGATGTCATCAGTGTTTGAATCTGACGGATTACCAGCGGACATATTCATTTTATTATCGTGTTCAGCAATGTCAGCTAAGATTTTTCTGAGAGCCAGATGCAGTCATCAAAAGAGCGAGAGCCATAGGTTCCCTACCCCTGGCTTAAAGAGTAAGATTTTGTAAATATCACACGAGATAAAGAGCACCGCTTTTGTCGTATCTTCGCACAATAAAATATATAAAAATGCAGTCTTTAATATCATATTATTGTTGTCAGATTTAATGTCCCAAATTATTCTGGGATATGGAGGTAAACAAATTTTTGACACTGAATTTGTTTAATTTGCATTTAAATTTTATGAATTTATATTTTTTTTTACATCAAATTATGCTGACGATTTCAGTAAAAAAAAAAAAAAAGGTAGCAAAATGTGTGTGATTGAAAAATCAGTGTTTTAAAAAATGTGGTGTATAAAAAAACAGTGTAAAAATGTTTTTACTACAAACCCTGTTTCCATATGAGTTGGGAAATTGTGTTAGATGTAAATATGAACGGAATACAATGATTTGCAAATCATTTTAAACCCATATTCAATTGAATATGTTACAAAGACAACATATTTGATGTTCAAACTGATAAACATAATTTTTTTTGGAATAATCATTAACATTAGAATTTGATGCCAGCAACACGTGCCAAAGTAGTTGGGAAAGGGCATGTTCGCCACTGTGTTACATTACCTTTTCTTTTAACAAGACTCAAACACATTTTGGGAGAACATCAGCACTGTAACACAACATAAACACAACAAAACAAATACCCAGAATCCAATGTATCCCTAACTTTTCCGGGCTACATTATACACCAAACTAAACATACATTTTTTTTGAATAATCATTAACTTTAGAATTTGATGCCAGCAACACGTGCCAAAGTAGTTGGGAAATGGCATGTTAACCACTGTGTTACATCACCTTTTCTTTTAACAACACTCAAACACATTTTGGGAGAACATCAGCACTGTAACACAACATAAACACAACAGAACAAATACCCAGAATCCAATGTATCCCTAACTTTTCCTTGCGTTGGTTGAGGTGGTAGCGGGGGTGTATAATGTAGCCTGGAAAAGTTAGGGATGCATTGGATTCTGGGTATTTGTTCTGTTGTGTTTATGTTGTGTTACAGTGCTGATGTTCTCCCAAAATGTGTTTGTCATTTTTGTATGGTTTGGGTTCACAGTGTGGCGCATATTAGTAAGAGTGTTAAAGTTGTTTATGTCACAACCCTCAGTGTGACCTGTATGGCTGTTGAACAAGTATGCCTTGCAGTCGCTTCCGTGTATTAACAGAGGCCGCATATAACATGTGATAGGCCGGCACGCAGATAGCTTAATGGAAAAGTGAGCGCGATGAAATGTTTTAGAGAACGTTAAAGGCACTGCCGTCACGGCACACCCTCTATATTGTTGTCCAGGTGAAAATCGGAGAATGTTACTGGGAGAGGCACTGTTACCCGGAAACCTTTCGGAAAAATCGGGTGGGCCGGCAAGTATGCAGCTGAGCCACATCAGAGTCATCAATGATTTAGAGTACCGTATTTCCTTGAATTGCCACCGGGGCGCTAATTGATTTAAAACCTCTTCTCACTCCTGCGCTTACCAAAGGCATGCGGTAAAAGTAAGCATGCGCTATTTTTTTTAAAACCTCTTCTCACTCTGGCACTTATCAAAGGCATGCAATAAAAACATTTGAGTGTGATGTTAGGATACCATCATGAAAAGCACATTTAATTAAAAAAACAACGTTATTATGGTCTTACCTTTAGTTATAAATGAAATACATGCCAGCTCCTTCTGATCAAAAGCATCGATAACTTGTTTTTAGAAGTCTTCCTTATCTTTATTCAGTTTTAAAAGTCTCTTTGTCTCGATGGAAATCTTTCTTTATTACCTCCTGCTTCGATTAAAAGTCCAGTTTAGAAAACTGCTATCAGACCGCTGCTATCAGTTAGGTCGGCTCCTCGAGTGCGGGCGACGACAGAATTATCCTCGGAAAACTCCCCCTCCCGTTCTGCTCCGTGGGTGATCTCTTTATCCCACCGCTGCCACCATGAAGTGTTATTGTACACTGGGTATTTAGGACTGGAACATGTTTTATTTCAGCCCGGTTGTTTACATAGCCAGCATATGTGCTAAAAGGTCCATCGAGCTCCTGCCGCGTCATATCCGTCCCAGCAGAATCCCGTCACTCATTTCACTTCTTCTGCAGCCGAATAGTCGCAAGAAGAATCACTAGCGCCCTCTACCACCAGGAGGCGGGAGTCATTTAATGACTCATATTTGACAGAAGCAGCTACGGTATTGTGACGGTCTCAAGCCGTCGTCTTGCGGGTTCCCAGGACCACCAAGGAAGGACATGGCTTGAGCAGTTTGACTTTGTTAATTTTTCAATAAAACCTCAGTCCAGGTCCGCTCTTCCGCTCCTCTTCTCCGCTCGCTCGCCGTCTCCTCGCCGCCATCTAGCGTGCCCAAAGTCGGACCGTCGGCTACGCCTCTCCACAGGTATATTAATAAAACATAGCTGCTTACTGTTCTTTTTAGCATACTGGTATACAATAGCTTGGACCTTAAATCCTACTTAATAGCTCTTAATCTTCTTCCCTTTATGCGATTTCAAATGACTGAAATCAGCCTCCTCCCTTTTGAAAATGATGACAGGGGAAGTGTCACTCGTGCAGTGACGAGTTTGACCCTGCGGTAATACTAAGCATGCGCTAATTATTTTGCGAAGCGAGTTTGAGTTAATTCGAGGCAGGCGCTTACTATATGTCAGCCTTTCCCCTGACAGTTTGTCTATGTTTTAGTTTTCCTCTGCATTTGTCTGTTTCCTCTGTGTTTAGTATCTCCTGTCTTTAGTTCCTGTCTAGTGCTCTTATTTTGTCAGCTTCCTATCTTGTTCCCTGAGTGCTGTGTTCCTCCTCAGCTGCGGCTGATTGGCACCTGGTCACACCTGTTGCCAATCAGCCCGCTCCTATTTGTACCCTCTTCGTCTCGTGTCAGTTGCTGGATCATTGTATCGTCATTTGTATTGTCGTTGCCACATGTCTCTCCTGTCGTTGCTATCGTGTCGTTTTATTGCACAGTAGCGGTAAGCTACATTCGTTTGTTTGTAACTTACTGTTTTTGTTCCCTGCTTCTGTTTTGTTTTCACTCTACAAGTAACGACTTCTGTTTTCCTGTTTGCAACCCGCTAGCTTCCACGCTGGGCCCTTTTTCGTTTCTTGCTAGCTTCTATGCATAAGACCCTCAGTTTGTTATCCGCCTCGTGCGCGCTTTGTGTTAGTAGCATTTTGTTTGATTTTGTTGTGGTATCTTTATTAAATCATGTTTTCTCACTCCATCTCTGCATCTTGGGGTACGTCAACAAATAACCCTGACAGGCGGCAATTCAAGGAAATACGGTAAACAACCTAATAGTACATGACACTGACTGGGGACTAGAAGCCAACACACCACTTCACATTGAAGACAAACAGACGTCATTTGTTTCCCAGCATTTTTGAAGCTGGGAATGGAAAACTCCACTTAATCTGTTCCCCGGCAGGCACTATTTTACATACACTGCCTTGTATTAAAAAACACTTTTAGTACATTAGAAGACATTTTCATTACTGCCGAGTGCGAGGGCTGCTCTTTCAATTCCATAATGGCATGGGAGGAACACTATTTGCATATTTCACCTCATTTCTGCCACTCTAATCATTAGCGTGTAGACCATGGGTGTCAAACTCTGGCCCGCGGGCCAAATTTTGCCCGCCCCCTTGAGGCAATATCAAATTAACATTAGAGTTGGCCCGCCGCCGTAACACCACATTCACCACTAATACTCATACTCGTCAACCCTCCCAATTTTCCTGGGAGACTCCCGAAGTTCAGTGCCCCTCCCGAATTTCTCCCGATTTCCACCTGGACAATAATATTGGGGCCGGGCCGTAAAAGCACTGCTTTTGGCGTTCTCTACATGTCGCCACGTCCGCTTTTCTTCCATAAAAACAGCGTGCCGGCCCACTCACATAATACGCAAGGCATACTTGGTCAACAGCCATACAGGTCACACTGAGGGTAGCCGTATAAACAAAGTTAACACTGTTACGAATATGCGCCACACTGTGAACCCACAGCAAACAAGAATGACAAACACATTTCGGGAGAACATCCGCACCGTAACACAACATAATTGTGAATTGTGAATTATATTTATATAGCGCTTTTCTCTAGTGACTCAAAGCGCTTTACATAGTGAAACCCAATATCTAAGTTACATTTAAACCAGTGTGAGTGGCACTGGGAGCAGGTGGGTGAAGTGTCTTGCCCAAGGACACAACGGCAGTGACTAGGATGGCGGAAGCGGGGACTCGAACCTGCAACCCTCAAGTTGCTGGCACGGCCACTCTACCAACCGAGCTATGCCTAAACGTAAATAAAACAAAAACAAAAAAATACGGATCACCTTACAAAGAATAATTTGAGCATTTTGAAATGTTTTTTAAAACGTAAAGTGCTATATAGAAAGACATTATTAATATTATTAACAATGTTTATTAGTCTATGACAGAAACGATTTAAAGTCCATCAATTTGCCTGAAATAAAAAATAAATAAATCATAAACGATAAACATTGTTTGACTGACTTGAACTACTTGATAGAAAAAAAAAAACCTCAATAACCAATTCAAATCTGTATGTAATGCACAGTATATGTAAGAAATGTAACATCTATGTAATGTACAGTATATGTAACAACTGTAACACCTATGTAATGTACAGTATATGTAACAACTGTAGCACCTATGTAATGTACAGTATATGTAACAACTGTAGCACCTATGTAATGTACAGTATATGTAACAACTGTAGCACCTATGTAATGTACAGTATATGTAACAGCTGTAACATAAATGTAATGGAGAGTATATGTAATAACTGTAACATCTATGTAATGTACAGTATATGTAACAACTGTAACACCTATGTAATGTACAGTATATGTAACAGGTGTAACATAAATGTAATGTACAGTATATGTAACAACTGTAACACCTATGTAATGTACAGTATATGTAACAACTGTAACACCTATGTAATGTACAGTATATGTAACAACTGTAACACCTATGTAATGTACAGTATATGTAACAACTGTAACACCTATGTAATGTACAGTATATGTAACAGCTGTAACATAAATGTAATGGACAGTATATGTAATAAACACAAACAGACAAATACCCAGAACTCCTTGCATCACTGACTCTTCCGGGACGCTACAATATACACCCCCGCTACCACCAAACCCCGCCCCAACTCAAACCCTCCGCCGAAAAAGGCATTAAATTTGTGTTTTTATTTAATTTAATATGCTATTGATATTTTTTAATGATTATTATTTGAAACTTGATTTTGCATGTCACTATAAAGTTATATAAGCCTTGCTTGGTCAATATTCAATGCAAAACTTGTTTGGGTCCCTATTAAAGGGTTCATTTGTTCAACCTTGGCCCACGGCTTTGTTCAGTTTTAAATTTTGGCCCACTCTGTATTTGAGTTTGACACCACTGGTGTAGACAGTCTAGTGCCGCTCTTCTTTCACTCTTAACAGTGCATTTATGTACTAATTGTCAGCGTCACTTCACATCCCAAATATGACTCACGAGCTGAATACCATGAGCCCCTGACAGCATCTTGTAGTCGGGGTTTTTTTTTTTAACACTACTGGAGCTGCAGGGAGAATCAGGAACCTTACTTATCTGTCAAACTAAAGGGCACATCTGCCTAACCTTCCACTTAACCATCAACCCCACCACCCACACACACACACACACACGCACACACACACACACACACACACACACACACACACACACACACACACACACACACACACACACACACACAGATTCTTGCATTTCATACCTTCTGGGGACCGCTGAAAAATGCCTTCCTCTTTAGGACCACCCTTTCTAGATATATAAAGATTTGTATTTTTACAACATTAATAATACAAACACACTATGCAAATATAAAAAAGCTTGTGGAAAAATGAGTGGGAATTTTACAAGGTACAAACCCTGTTTCTATATGAGTTGGGAATTTGTGTTAGATGTAAATATAAACAAAATACAATGATTTGCAAATCCTTTTCAACCCATATTCAGTTGAATATGCTACAAAGACAATATATTTGATGTTCAAACTGATAAAAAAAAATTTTTTTTGCAAATAATCATTAACTTTAAAATTTGATGCCAGCAACACGTGACAAAGAAGTTGGGAAAGGTGGCAATAAATACTGATAAAGTTGAGGAATGCTCATCAAACACTTATATGGAACATCCCACAGGTGTGCAGGCTAATTGGGAACAGGTGGGTGTCATGATTGGGTATAAAAGCAGCGACCATGAAATGCTAAGTAATTCACAAACAAGGATGGGGTGAGGGTCACCAATTTGTTAGCAAATTGTCGAACAGTTTTAGAACAACATTTCTCAACGAGCTATTGCAAGGAATTTAGGGATTTTACCATCTACGGTCCGTAAAATCATCAAAAGGTTCAGAGAATCTGGAGAAATCGCTGCACGTAAGCGATGATATTACGGACCTTTGATCCCTCAGGCGGTACTGCATAAAAAACGACATCAGTGTGTAAAGGATATCACCACATGGGCTCAGGACCACTTCAGAAAACCACTGTCAGTAACTACAGTTGGTCGCTACATCTGTAAGTTCAAGTTAAAACTCTACTATGCAAAGCAAAACCCATTTATCAACACCACCAAAGAACGCCGCTGGCTTTTCTGGGCCCAAGCTCATCTAAGTAAACTGATGCAAAGTGGAAAAGTGTTCTGTATTCTGATGAGTCCACATTTCAAATTATATTTGGAAACTGTGGACGTGGTGTCCTCCGGAACAAAGAGGAAAATAACCATCCGGATTGTTATAGGCACAAAATTCAAAAGCCAGCATCTGTGATGGTATGGGGGTGCATTAGTGCCCAAGGCATGAGTAACTTACACATCTGTGAAGGCACCATTAATGCTGAAAGGTACATACAGGTTTTGGAACAACATATGTTGTCATCCAAGCAACGTTATCATGGACGCCCCTGTTTATTTCAGCAAGACTATGCCAAGCCACGTGTTACAACAGCCTGGCTTCGTAAAAAAAGAGTGCGGGTACTTTCCTGGCCCGCCTGCAGTCCAGACCTGTCTCCCATGGAAAATGTGTGGTGCATTATGAAGCGTAAAATACGACAGCGGAGACCCCGGACTGTTGAACGACTGAAGCTCTACATAAAACAAGAATGGGAAAGAATTCCACTTTCAAAGCTTCAACAATTAGTTTCCTCAGTTCCCAAACGTTTATTGAGTGTTGTTAAAAGAAAAGGTGATGTAACACAGTGGTGAACATGCCCTTTCCCAACTACTTTGGCACGTGTTGCAGCCATGAAATTCTAAATTAATTATTATTTACAAAAAAATATATAGTTAATCAGTTTAATCATCAAATATGTTGTCTTTGTAGCATATTCAACTGAATATGGGTTGAAAAGGATTTGCAAATCATTGTATTCCGTTTATATTTACATCTAACACAATTTCCCAACTCATATGGAAACGGGATTTGTAGAATGTTGGCAGTATTATGATAACAGCGTCTTTTTACTCAACGCAAGTCAACGTTTTACAAGAAAAACTGAACATTTGTGCAATGTTATGATAAATGTGGAAATTTACTCAATAGCGGTTGCAATTTTACAAGGGACAAGCGGTAGAAAATGGATGGATGGATGGATGGATGGGTAACATTTTGGTTCATGTCAGAATTTTATGAGAAAACTTTAAAATGTTGGCAATATTATATCCATCTATTTTCTACCGCTTATTCCCTTTGGAGTTGGAATTTTACTTGGCAAAAATTATGACAAAAGTCATAATTTTACTCAAAAAATGTCGCCGTTTTACAAGAACAACAAAACAAATTGGCAATATGCCGATAAAAGTCAGAACTTTATATGTGAATTATATTTATATAGCGCTTTTCTCTAGCGACTCAAAGCGCTTTACATAGTGAAACCCAATATCTAAGTTACATTTTTAAACCAGTGTGGGTGGCACTGGGAGCAGGTGGGTAAAGTGTCTTGCCCAAGGACACAACGGCAGTGACTAGGATGGCGGAAGCGGGAATCGAACCTGCAACCCTCAAGTTGCTGACACTGCCACTCTACCAACCGAGCTATACCGCCCCACATATGACAAATGACACCATTTTGCATTAAAAGTAATACTTTTACATAAAAAAGGTATAATTTTATGAGGAAATATTGCAATATTACAGAAACAGAAAGAATATGATGGTTCCCAATTTTGTTAGAAAAAAGTCATTACATTGCGAGATAAAGACTTACTTAAATGTTTTTTAAAAAAAAGTTATAGATAAATATATAGTACTTAGATTCATTCCGGAGAGTTCCCTTAGGAAAATTAAAATAAGTTTGTAAAAAAAAATGTTTTTAATTGTTTTTTAATCTTCATTATTTACTTCAAGATATTACAGTATGTTTCTATATACATATTTATGTATTTCTTTTAATTAATTTGTTTGGCCAATGGGGACGCATTTCAATTTCTTACACACACTTGTTATTTCATATGTTGACCAGCGAGGGAGCACTTTTAAAACAGACCCACGGTCAATTTGAAAAATCCCTCCTTTTTGGAACCACCCTCATTTTGAGACATTCCCTATTACATGCAATGGTTTTCCGTATTGGGACCATGATTTATGTCCCAGCTTGTTCACCGGTGTCAAAACGTGGACTGTGGTGGGGTTTGTTTTCCCGGAATGCGAAGGAAGGTGAATACATGATTTTAATCTTAACTCAAAAGCTACAAACAAAAGGCACTCACAGTGGAGGCACACAACTTAACGCAGGGAACAAAACTTATACTTAATCATAAACTATGGACATAAAACAAACACTTACTGTGACATGAGCAAGGCAGCATGAACAATGAACACCAGTACGAACTACTGCATGGACAGAGCCAAAACAAGAGTGATGACACCAGAATGACCAACAGAAAATGACAGGCTTAAATAGTGACATGATTAACGACAGATGGGTGAGTTCAAACAAATGAGGCAGGTGAAACTAAGGAGTTGTCTTGGAAACTAAAACAAACCATGAGGTGCGCAAAAACAGGAACTAATGGAGTCAAAAACTAACTAAACAGAACATGTTCACAAGACATGACAACCGGTCCTCATATGGATGATATTTTTCCTTTTCGGTGTCTCAAGAAGGGTAGAAATACAAGAACACACACACACGCACACACATACACACGCACACACACACACTGGCAGTGACAAGTAACACACTGCAGCACAGCCTGAAAGTGCACAACCGCCTTCCAATCCGGTGGCTAATTACCCGCGTCTCTTGAACTAGAAGTGTCTATACGGCTAAAAGGAGCAGACACAGTAGATCACTTTCATGTGGAGAGGTAAACATTCAAAGAAAATGCCGGAGAAAATGTCAAGTAGAGCCATCATTTGTAAAGGACAAGTTCACAGTGCACCTGGGTAGTGTATACATTAGAGATGCGCGGATAAGCAATTATATCATCCGCAACCGCATCACCAAAGTCGTCATCCACCCGCCGTCCACCCGAACCAACATATTATCAGAACCGCAACCGCCCGCCACCCGCCCGCTGAAATACATCAGAGGTCGGCCATCCTTACCACTCACAGAGCAGCTTTGCTGCTAGCGGGGTGTATAAAATAGTCAGGAAGTGTCATGGATAGAAAAGGATTCTGGGTATTTGTTGTGTTGCGTTTCTGTTGTGTTACTGGGAGGATGTTCTCCCGAAATGTGTTTGTCAATCTTGTTTGGTGTGGCTTCACAGCGTGGCGCATATTACTAAGAGTGTTAAAATTGTTTATATCACAACCATTAGTGTACTCTGTGTCACCCAGTATGCCTTGCAGTCGTGTGCGTGTTGCCGCGGAAGCCACACACAACATGATGCTGGACTGACAAGCAGATCGTACATGTTGTAGTAGGCGACAAAGCCAATGGCTTCATAGCACGCCCTAATACTTATTATCTGGGTGACTACCGGCAGTCATTCAAGAGAATAATAGCATCTCCTATTGTCTTCTTCGCTTTATGACACGGGTCTTAAATGGCTCTTTGAATGGCAAAGGATACCGATCTCAGAACCATGGATATCCAATATTTCCGGATGGTTAAACCGCCACCCGCCCGAATCTAATTAAAATCTATTTTTTTGTCATGTCACCCGCCCGACCTGCGGTTTACCCGCGGACTCCGCGGATGAGACCGCAACCCGCGCATCTCTAGTATACATATATTTGTTATGTTGCCAGCCTTATTCCAACATGGAATGAATTCCTTTGTGTCCTCAAAATTCCACACACAACACAATGCGATTTTTTTTTTGCAAAATCATTAAAGACTCAAAAATCAAATGTACATAAGTATTCGCAGGATTTCCTCGATACTTACTTATTTTTCTCAATAAGATGCCACAAGCTTGGCACACCTGTCTTTGGACACTTACACCCAATCCTCTATGCCACACATCCCAAGCGCCATCAGGTTGGATGGGAAGCGTTGGTTTTCTTCCAGGATGTCTCTGTACATTGCCGCATTCATCTTTCCCTCTATCCTGACTTGTCTTCTCGTTCCTGCCGCTGAAAAGCATCCCCGCAGCATGATGCTGCCACCACCATGCTTCACTGTAGGGATGGTCCTGGCCTGGTGGTGAGCGGTGCCTGGTTTCCTCCAAACATGACGCCTGGCATTCACGCCAAAGACTTCAATATTTGTCTCATCAGACAAGAGAATTTAGTTTCTCGTGGTCTGAGAGTCTTTCAGGCGCTTTTAGGCAAACTTTTGATTAAGAAATGGCTTCTGTCTGGCCAGTGATTGGTGGATTGTTCTTCTGGAAGGTTCTCCTCTCTCCACAGAGGAATGCTGTAGTTCTCACAGAGTGACCATGGTCTTGGTCACCTCCCTGACTCGAGTAAGATGAACACAGCAATATACAGAGCCATCCTGGATGAAAAGTAACTGGGAGACTAGTCAGGATAGAGGGAAATATGAACGCAGCAATGTACAGAGATATCCTGGATATAAACTAACTGGGAGAATAGTCAGGATAGAGGAAAAGATGAATGCAGCAATGTACGGAGACATCCTGCATGAAAACTAACTGGGAGACTAGTCAGGATAGAGGGAAAGATGAATGTAGCAATGTACAGAGACATCCTGGATGAAAACTAACTGGGAAACTAGTCAGGATAGAGAGAAAGATGAATGCAGCAATGTACGGGGACATCCTGGATGAAAAATAACTGGGAGACTAGTCAGGAGAGAAGGAAATATGAATACAGCAATGTACAGAGACATCCTGGATGAAAACTAACTGGGAGACTAGTCAGGATAGAGGGAATGATGAATGCAGCAATGTACAGAGACATCCTGCATGAAAACTAACTGAGAGAATAGTCAGAATAGAGGGAAAGATAAATGCAGCAATGTGCTGAGACATCCTGCATGAAAACTAACTGGAAATCTAGTCAGGTTCGAAGGAAAGATTAATCCAGCAAAGTACAGAAACATCCTGGATGAATACTAACTGGGAGACTAGTCAGGATAGAGGGAAAGATGAATGCAGCAATGTACGGAGACATCCTGGATGAAAACTAACTGGGAGACTAGTCAGGATAAAGGGAAAGATAAATGCAGCAATGTGCCGAGACATCCTGCATGAAAACTAACTGAGAGAATAGTCAGGATAGAGGGCAAGATGAACACAGCAATATAGAGAGACATCCTGGATGGAAACTAGCTGGGAGACTAGTCAGGATGGAGGGAAAGATGAATGCAGCAATGTACGGAGACATCCTGGATGAAAACTAACTGGGAGACTAGTCAGGATAGAGGGAAAGATGAATGCAGCAAAGTACGGAGACATCCCGGATGAAAACTAACTGGGAGACTAGTCAGGAGAGAGGGAAATATGAATACAGCAATGTACAGAGACATCCTGGATGAAAACTAACTCTGAGTCTAGTATGGATAGAGGTAAAGACAAATGCAGCAATTTTCAGAGACATCCTGCATGAAAACTAACTGAGAGAATAGTCAGGATAAAGGGAAAGATAAATGCAGCAATGTACGGAGACATCCTGGATTAAAACTAACTGGGAGACTAGTCAGGATAGAGGGAAAGATGAATGCAGCAACGTATGGAGACATCCTGGATGAAAACTAACTGGGAGACTAGTTAGGATAGAGGGAAAGATGAATGCAGCAATGTACAGAGACATCCTGGATGGAAACTAGCTGGGAGACTAGTCAGGATAGAGGGAAAGATGAATGCGGCAATGTACGGAGACATCCTGGATGAAAACTAGCTGGGAGACTAGTCAGGATAGAGGGAAAGATGAATGCAGCAACATATGGAGACATCCTGGATGAAAACTAACTGGGAGACTAGTTAGGATAGAGGGAAATATGAATCCAGCAATGTACGGAGACATCCTGGATGAAAAGTAACTGGGAGACTAGTCAGGGTAGAGGGAAAGATGAATGCAGCAAAAGAGCCACATGCAGCTCTATACCGCCGCCCTAGTGGCTCCCTCGACCTCTTTCAGAGATGTGTGAAAATAGAAAAAGAGGAAGAACATTTTTTATTTTTGTTTTAATATATTTCCCGCAGGAGGACAAACATGACACAAACCTTCCTAATTGTTAGAAATCCCACTCTTTATGTCACACATGCTTCACTGATGGGAGTATTTGGCAAGTGCCGTTTTCTCCTAATAATTTCAGCGATCCTTGAACTCATCGCAGTTTGTTTACATGTACACCTTTCTCCGACTCTGCCACAGAAACACGTGTTTTATGCCACTCCTTCGTCTCATTTTGTCCACCAAATGTTTTATGCTGTGCGTGAATGCACAAATAGCCTGTACATATTGCATCATTATGCCTCATTTGTTGCTATATTTGAGCTCATTAAAATCCTTTACTTTTATCCTCTGTGTATTGAATCTATCTTTGCATGTCTCATGACACAATATCTGTATGTAATATTGGCTGCATTTCAGACAGTTGTTTGTGTGCCATGTTGTTCCAGACCACAGCAAACATACCTAGCTTTCCAAAGATTGTAATAAATACATTAAAAGAAGACAGCCTGCCGTTTCCTTTAACTCGGACACACACACATCTATACCTTTGGTCATTTCCAGGAGTTAGCTCAAAAGTCCATGTGGAGTGGGGGCGTGGCCTGCGGTCCTGCAGCGAAACAGGGGTGTGCCAGGACTGGCTTCGAGCTCAGCGAAGGGTGAGTAGATGGCCCACCTGGGCCTGATCATCTAATCACCTTTCGCTCTGTTAAAAGGCAGCAGCCGGGGAGGAGAGAGGTGTTGGAGTTGGAGCAAGAGCGAGAGAGAGACAGACAGACACAAGACAATTGCTGAAAAGCAAGACAGTTTACTGCAAAAGAAAACTACATTGTGAACCTCATCCAGGCTCTCATGTCAGTGCTTGGTGGGCCGAGGACCCCGGAGGGGAGACACTTACACACTCCATTTTACTAATGATTTCCAATGTTGGAAAAAATGTGTAGAATACAAATTTAAATACTATATCGCTAACATAGACACTTACATCACATGTTGCCTTCATAATAACTTTTAAAGGCCTACTGAAAGCCACTACTACGGACCACGCAGTCTGATAGTTTATATATCAATGATGAAATATTAACGTAGCAACACATGCCAATACAGCCTTTTTAGTTTACGAAATTGCAATTTTAAATTTCCCGCGAAGTATCCTGTTGAAAATGTCGCGGTATGATGACACGTATGATGACGCGTGCGCGTGACGTGACGGATCGTAGCGGACATTTTGTTCCAGCCCCGATCCCAGCCATAAGTCGTCTGCATTAATCGCATAATTACACAGTATTCTGGACGTCTGTGTTGCTGAATCTTTTGCAATTTGTTCAATTAATAATGGAGACATCAAAGAAGAAAGATGTAGGTGGGAAGCGATGTATTGCAGCTGCTTTTAACAACACAAACACAGCCGGTGTTTCCTTGTTTACATTCCCGAAAGATTACTATGGAACAGAGCGGTCAAGCGAACATGGTTCCCAACCACATGTCAACCGGCAGGTTTCGGTAAGAAAATGGTGGTAATAAGTCGGCTCTTACAGTAGACATGAGCGGAGAGCTTGAGTTGTTCCTTGTGCACCTGTCAAAGAGGCAGCTGCTGACTCTCTCCGTGGAGGAAAAGGGAAAAAAAAATCTCAGCCCGGCCCCAACGGCTGCCTTCGCTTCGCCTCGTCGAGAAACGTGGCTTCCCTCAGAGACACGGGCGGTCACCACACCCCTCCGACTTTCAGGTATGACTATATAATCTCACTAAAACACAAGTAACACGATAAGCAGATAAGGGATTTTGCAGAATTATTCTAGTAAATGTTTCTAATAACATCTTAATAACAGCCAGATCCTAGCTATAAGTAGTCTACTTTAATCTCATAATTCCACAGTATTCTGGACATCTGTGTTGCTGAATCTTTTGCAATTTGTTCAATTAGTAATGGAGACTACAATGAAGAAAGATGTAGGTGGGAAGCGGTGTATTGCGGCTGCCTTTATCAACACAAACACAGCCGGTGTTTCCTTGTTTACATTCGGCTCTTACCGTAGACATGAACGGAGAGTTTGCGTCGTTCCTCCTGCAGCTGTGGACTCTCTTGCCTCCTCCCACCGGCCGCCACCGACCGTCGGATGCTTACTACGTGGAGGGGAAGAAAAAAAAAATCTCAGCCCGGCTGCCTTGCCTCGTCGAGAAACGTGGCTTCCCTCGGAGACACTGGCGGTCACCACACCCGTGGCCACACCACTCCGACTTTCAGGTACGACTATATAATCTCACTAAAACACTAGTAACACAATAAGCAGAATTATCCTAGTAAATGTTTCCAATAACATCTGAATCGCTCCCACTGCCCTCGTCTTTTTTTTCCTTTTTCTAGTCCTTCACTCTCACTTTCCTTATCCACGGATCTTTCATCCTCGCTCAAATTAATGGGGAAATCGTCGCTTTCTCGGCCCGAATCGCTCTCGCTGCAGGTGGCCATGATTGTAAACAATGTGAGGACGTGAGGAGCTCCACAACCCGTGACGTCACGCGCACATCGTCTGCTACTTCCGGTACATGCAAGGCTTTTTTATTAGCGACCGAAAGTTGCCAACTTTATCGTGGATGTTCTCTACTAAATCCTTTCAGCAAAAATATGGCAATATCGCGAAATGATCAAGTATGACACATAGAATGGACCTGCTATCCCCGTTTGAATAAGAACATCTCATTTCAGTAGGCTTTTAAATTTTTGCGGCTCCTTTTTTTGTATTTTTGATCCTCTTTCAACACTTTTGGTTATTGAGGGGTATTGTGCGTAGAATTTTGAGGATAAAATTGAATGTATTCCATTTTGAAGAGCTGTGAACACTGTCTGGATGCAGTTCGTGCAAATATAACATGAAGCTCGCCTTACACTACAGATCTCAAGGTCTTCTGTTTGCGGTCGCCTGCAAATGAGTCACCCGGCACACATACTGACACACGCAATTCATCCATCCATTTTCTACCGCTTGTCCCTTTTAGCGTGGGACTAATATCAGATGGAGAAAACGGGGAATATTCAGGTCTCTTTACCTCAATATATGCTAAAATATACTAAAAACCAGTCACATAAACTTATTGTGGCTTTTACACCCCCTCCTATCTAATATCTGTCATTAAAATGCAAATGTCTCTGCTAAACCCCCCCCCCCCCCCAAGAAGAATGATAGGAGCGTTTCCAAACAGGCATCGCATGACTGAAGTCTGGGATTTGCATATTTGCCTCATCGGTGCCATTTGTGCGCAGTTTTGAAAATAGCACCCGGAAGATGGTGGCATGTCGTCAGAAATATCAGCTGGTAGTTTCTGAAGTGTAATAAAAGGTTGCATGACTCATCTTGAGATACCTTTTTGCAGCCCGAAATAAGATTTGGTTGGTGGCCCCCATTTTGGTATTTGAATTTAACCAGGGTTTAATTTTTTTTAGGTGGCTAGTAGAGGGAAAGATGAATGCAGCAATGGACAGAGACATCCTGGGTATGTCTGTACATACTAGTTTTTGAAAATTGAAAACGTCATCGTGTGGCCCTAAACGTAAAAGGCCTGATCTAATGAAGGTTCGCATGTACAAAACCCCAAACCCAGTGAAGTTGTTGAATAAAAACCGAATACAAAGATTTGCAAATCCTTTTCAACTTATATTCAATTGAATAGACTGCAAAGACAAGATATTTAACGTTCAAACGAGAAAATGTCGCTATTTATTGCAAATATCAGCTCATTTGGAATTTGATGCCTCGAAAGAAGCTGGCACAAGTGGCAAAAAAGACTGAGAAAGTTGAGGAATGCTCATCAAACACTTATTTCGAACATCCCACAGGAACAGGTGGGTGCCATGATTGGGTATAAAAGCAGCTTCCATGAAATGTTCAGTCGTTCACAAACAAGGATGGGGGGAGGGTCTCCACTTTGTGAACCTGAGCAAATTGTCGAACAGTTTAAGAACAACATTTCTCAACCAGCTATTGCAAGGAATTTAGGGATTTCACCATCTACGGTCCGTAATATCATCAAAAGGTTCGGATAATCTGGAGAAATCACTGCACGTAAGCGATGATATTACGGACCTTCCATCCCTCAGGCGGTACTGCATCAAGACGCGACATTGGTGTGTAATGGATATCATCACATGGGCTCAGGCACACTTCAGAAAACCACTAACTAATGGAGCGTAACTTGTAGCTTAGTTACCTTTACTGGAGAGTACCATGTAGTGTAGTTACATTTAACGGAGAGTAACTTGTAGCTTAGTTACATTTAATGGAGGGTAAGTTGTAGCTTAATTACATTTAATGTAGAGTGACTTGTACCTTAGTTACATTTAATAGAGAGTAACTTGTAGCTTAGTTACATTTAATGGAGAGTAACTTGTAGCTTAGCTACATTTAATGGATAGTAACTTGGAGCTTAGCTACATTTAATGGAAAGTAACTTGTAACTTAGTTACATTTAATGGAGAGTAACTTGTAGCTTAGTTACATTTAATGGGGAGTAACTTGTAGCTTAGTTACATTTAATGGAGAGTAACTTGTAACTTAGCTATGTTTAATGGAAAGTAACTTGTAGCTTAGTTACATTTAATGTATAGTGACTTGTAGCTTATTTACATTTAATGGAGAGTAACTTGTAGCTTAGTTACATTTAATGGAAAGTAACTTGTAGCTTAGTTTTATTTAATATAGAGTGACTTGTAGCTTAGTTACATTTAATGGAGAGTACCTTGTAGCTTAGTTACATTTAATGGAGAGTAAGTTGTAGCTTAATTACATTTAATGGAGAGTAACTTGTAGCTTAGTTACATTTAATGGAGAGTACCTTGTAGCTTAGTTACATTTAATGGAGAGTAACTTGTAGCTTAGTTACATTTAATGGACAGTAACTTGTAGCTTAGTTACATTTAATGGAGAGTAACCTGTAGTTTCACTACATTTAATGGAGAGTAATTTCTAGCTTAGTTACATTTAAGGGAGAATAACTTGTGCTTAGTTACTTTTAATGGAGAGTAACTTGTAGCTTAGTTACATTTAATGGAGAGTACCTTGTAGCTTAGTTACATTTAATGGAGAGTACCTTTTAGCTTAGTTACATTTAATAGAGAGTAACTTGTAGCTTAGCTACATTTAATGGATAGTAACTTGCAGCTTAGTTACATTTATTTGAGGGTACCTTGTAGCTTAGTTACATTTAATGGAGAGTACCTTTTAGCTTAGTTACATTTAATGGAGAGTAACTTGTAGCTTAGCTACATTTAATGGAGAGTAACTTGTAGCTTAGCTACATTTAATGGATAGTAACTTGCAGCTTAGTTACATTTATTTGAGAGTACCTTGTAGCTTAGTTACATTTAATGGAGAGTACCTTTTAGCTTAGTTACATTTAATGGAGAGTAACTTGTGGCTTAGTTACATTTATTTGAGAGTAACTTGTAGCTTTGTTATATTTAATGGAGAGTAACTTGTAGCTTAGTTACATTTAATGGAGAATAACTTATAGCTTAGTTACATTTAATGGAGAGTAACCTGTAGTTTCGCTACATTTAATGGAGAGTAATTTCTAGCTTAGTTACATTTAAGGGAGAGTAACTTGTAGCTTAGTTACATTTAATATAGAGTGACTTGTAGCTTAGTTACATTTAATGGAGAGTAACTTGTAGCTTAGCTACATTTAATGGAGAGTAACTTGTAGCTTAGTTACATTTAATGGAGAGTAACTTGTAGCTTAGTTACATTTAATGGAGAGTAATTTGTAGCTTTGTTATATTTAATGGAGAGTAACTTGTAACTTTGTTACATTTAATGGAGAGTAACCTGTAGTTTAGTTACATTTAATGGAGAGCTTAGTTATATATTTGTACCTTTTCACAAGAATCGCTGCTAGAATGATCAGCACATCCCTCATAAAAACTGTAAAAAAGAGTTTGCAGTGGCTAACTTTGCGAAGGTGCACACATATAGCCTGCAACGTAGTGGATGTGTCACATGTTTCTCAGCTCAGTTTACTCTCTGACAAAGAAACAAAGAATCAAGGATCTTCGCAACAGCGCTGAGTCTCCTGTGCACACTCGGGCTATGAGTCAGACGTTATTGAGGCTTTCTAACGGTGTTGGCGGAGGGAGAAAGCCTTGAGACAACGAGGGTGGGAGAAGAAGACGCAGTGAGGTGGACTTGAACAAGTTTACACTCCAACAAGCACTTCTTGCAGGTGTGTGGACTTGGAAAGGTGCAGGCTCTCTAAACACGCGCCGATGTCCGCTCAATAAACGGATTGATGCGGCAATTAAATCAGGGGTGTCCAAACATTTTGCACGGATGATCAATGGAAGGACGTACGGCACACTTTTAAAACATTTTGCACAATAAAGGTGAATTATTTTAGTGATGGAGTCATAGGGCCGGGCGATATATCGATATACACGATATATGGCGGGTTTGCCATATATGACTATATGGTGATATTGGAGTATACGTTCTCACTCAGTTGCTTTTAGCTGCGGGTAATACACTACAGCGGGGGTCATCAACCTTTTTGAACCCAAGAGCTACTTCTTGGATACTGATTAATGTGAAGGGCTACCAGATTGATACACACTTAAAGGCCTACTGAAATGAGATGTTCTTATTTAAACGGGGATAGCAGGTCCATTCTATGAGTCATACTTGATCATTTCGCGATATTGCCATATTTTTGCTGAAAGGATTTAGTAGAGAACATCGACTATAAAGTTCACAACTTTTGGTCGCTAATAAAAAAGCCTTGCCTGTACCGGAAATAGCAGACGATGTGCGCGTGATGTCACGGGTGGTGAAGCGCCTCACATCTGAACATTCAGCAGCGAAAGCGATTCAGACCGAGAAAGCAATGATTTGCCCATTAATTTGAGCAAGGATGAAAGATTTGTGGATGAGGAAAGTGAGAGTGAAGGACTAGAAAAAAAAAAAAGACTATTCAGTGGGAGCGATTCAGATGTTCCATCCATCCATCCATTTTCTACCGCTTATTCCCTTTTGGGGTCACGGGGGGCGCTGGCGCCTATCTCAGCTACAATCGGGCGGAAGGCGGGGTACACCCTGGACAAGTCGCCACCTCATCGCAGGGCCAACACAGATAGACAGACAACATTCACACTCACATTCACACACTAGGGCCAATTTAGTGTTGCCAATCAACCTATCCCCAGGTGCATGTCTTTGGAAGTGGGAGGAAGCCGGAGTACCCGGAGGGAACCCACGCATTCACGGGGAGAACATGCAAACTCCACACAGAAAGATCCCGGGCCTGGATTTGAACCCAGAACTGCAGGACCTTCGTATTGTGAGGCAGACGCACAAACCCCTCTTCCACCGTGAAGCCCGATTCAGATGTTGTTAGACAAATTTACTACAATAATTCTGGAAAATCCCTTATCTGCTTATTGTGTTACTAGTGCTGTAGTGAGATTATATGGTCGTACCTGTCACCACCTGCTGCCATCTTGTGGTTTGTATTCGGTTTTTCCTCTGTTGGTGCTGTTGACCTTTGAACCTCACTCCAGTCCTCTCTCCGCTAGAGTTCCGGTCTTCCTCTTGTGGGCGGAGTTGCGAGACGCGCACAGCTGCTTCCCATCTTCTTGGAGGATATTTAAGCTGCACCTTGACAGCTGGATGGCACTTGGCCATTCCACTCCTTGGCTCCCTGTCTGACAATTGCCGTGATTGTTCCTAGTGTAGTCCTGATTGTTCCTGGTGCCATCCAGCCTGCTTCCTAGCCAAGTGGTTGCACATCTTGCGACTCCAGCCTCAGTTTAGTCATTATTATTACATAGCTTTTTGTTGTTTTGTCACAAAGCCATTTTGAGTTTACCTTTTTGCTTCGTCGCCATTAGTTCTCTCCTTTGTGGAGCACCCTTAGTTGTGAGTACATAATTGAGAGTAAAGAGACTGTTCTACTCACCTTTTGTTTGTCTGCATCCTTGGGTTCCTCGTCAAACGTGTTGCACCAAACCGTGACAGTACCTGTACAAACTGAAGGTCGGACCCGCACCTTTCTTCAGCACCAGTCGACGGGTGGTGGCGATGCCCATCTCTGCCCTTCGCAAGGGACCCTCTTCGAAACACGATCTTTCGAAATGATCGCTGCAAAATACACTGTACTTTGTGTGTTTGGTCCAATCCAACCGTGTTCGCTTGACCGCTCTGTTCCATAGTAAAGCTTCACCGTCATCTTCCGGGAATGTAAACAAGGAAACACCGGCTGTGTTTGTGTTGCTAAAGGCGGCCGCGATACACTGCTTCCTACTTACAGCTTTCTTCTTCGACGTCTCCATTATTCATTGAACAAATTGCAAAAGATTCAGCAACACAGAAGTCCAGAATACTGTGGAATTATGCTATGAAAAGAGATGACTTATAGCTGGGAACGGTGCTGGAACAAGATGTCCTCTACAATTCGCGACGTCACGCGTCATTATACGCGTTTTAGCATGATACTTCCGCAGGAAATTTAAAATTGCAATTTAGTAAACTAAACCGGCCGTATTGGCATGTGTTGCAATGTTGATATTTCATCATTGATGTATAAACTATCAGACTGTGTGGTCGGTAGTAGTGGGTTTTAGTAGGCCTTTAAATAAATTGCAAGAAATAGCCAATTTGCTCAATTTACCTTTAACTCTATTTTATTATTAATAATTAATGATATTTATCTTTGTGGAAACACTGATCAACTTAATGATTTCTCACAATAAATATATATTTTTAATGACATGTTTTAAATAGGTTAAAATCCAATCTGCACTTTGTTAGAATATATAACAATTTGGACCAAGCCATATTTCTAACAAAGACAAATCATTATCTCTTCTAGAGTTTCCAGAACAAAAATTATAAAAAGAAATTCAAAAGACTATGAAATACCGTATTTCCTTGAATTGCCGCAGGGCATATAGTATGCGCCTGCCTTGAATTACTGCCGGGTCAAACTCGCTTCCCAAAATAATTAGCCCATGCTTAGTATTACCGCCTGGTCAAACTCGTGATGTCACAAGTGACACTTCCCCTGTCATCATTTTCAAAATGGAGGAGGCTGATTTCAATACCGGTAATTTGAAATCGCATAAAGGGAAGAAGATTAAGAGCTATTCAGTAGGATTTAAGGTCCAAGCTTACATCACACTCAAATTTTTACTACATACCTTTGGTAAGTTCCGGAGTGAGAAGAGGTTTTAAATTAATTAGCGCCCCGGCGGCAATTCAAGGAAATACTGTAAGATTTAAATTTGATTTTACAGATTTTTTAGATTTGCCAGAATAATTGTTTGGAATTTTAATCATAATAAGTTTGAAAAAATATTTCACAAATATTCTTCGTCGAAAAAACAGAAGCTAAAATGAAAGATAAAATTAAAATGTTTTTATTATTCTTTACAATAAAAAAATCAATTTACTTGAACATTGATTTAAATAGTCAGGAAAGAAGAGGAAGGAATTTAAAAGGTAAAAAGGTATATGTGTTTAAAAATCCTAAAATAATTTTTAAGGTTGTATTTTTTCTCTAAAATTGTCTTTCTGAAAGTTATAAGAAGCAAAGTAAAAAAATAAATGAATTTATTTTAACAAGTGAAGACCAAGTCTTTAAAATATTTTCTTGGATTTTCAAATTCTATTTGAGTTTTGTCTCTCTTAGAATTAAAAATGTCGAGCAAAGCGAGACCAGCTCGCTACTGAATAAATAAAATTAAAAAAATTGAGACAGCTCACTGGTAAGTGCTGCTATTTGAGCTATTTTTAGAACAGGCCAGCGGGCGACTCATCTGGTCCTTACGGGCTACCTGGTGCCCGCGGGCACCGCGTTGGTGACCCCCTGCACTACAGGCTCTTCTCACTCTTTCTTGTCTCTCCTTCTCACAGAGACATAAAACAAGCGCACCTTCTTACATACGTCACATACGTATACGCCCTCGCGGAACAGAGAGGTAGCGGCATGGGCAACGTTAGCTGCACGTAAGCATACTTGCCAACCCTAACGGATTTTCCGGGAGACTCCCGAAATTCAGCGCCTCCCCCGAAAACCTCCCGAAATTCAGCTGGAGCTGGAGGCCACGCCCCCTCCAACTCAAACATGCACAGTTCGAAGCTTGAAAAGGAGGATTGCAGGTGGATCTGACGGCATTTAAAGTCATTTTTAAAAACGACTGCTAATCCTCCTCCTTTTCGACCAGACGACCGCGGAGAATTAAAGTACGAGCCACTCTGGAGGCAGAAGTTCATTAAGAGGGGCGGACTCACCGGCTCTCAGCCATGTTTCCGTCACACAGAGGATGTCAAGTCCACTGCCCGCGGGAAGTGTAGAAATCTTTCAGGATAAACGTTTTGTTTGTCAAAGATCTTGCATTCAAAAGACCGAACCTGGCGGGGGGCCAGCACGTCCAAGGGCGCAGCTAATCCAGGTGGGGCCCGACACAGAGCTGACAGCGAGAGACGGCAGGGCAAAGCACATACTGGCGCCATCTTCTGGAAACTCGGAAGTGACATTACTCAAATAGTGAAAGGTAAGTGTTGTTGTTTTTTTAGTACCCAGCAAGCACAGTACAGTTAGTAAAACAACTATGTTTTTATTACTGTGTATTTGATAGGTGCCGTCTGAAATTCAACTATTTCTTTTATTTATATATATAATAAAAAAAATATATAGCTAGAATTCACTGAAAGTTAAGTATTTCATACAAGTATATATATATGTTAATATATATATTAATTACAGCCAATATAAAAATATTGGCTGTAAATATACTCTCCTATTAACCACGGCCCCAAACCACGCCTCCGCCCCACCCCTGACCACGCCCCCCAAACCCCTACCTCCCGAAATCGGAGGTCTCAAGGTTGGCAAGTATGCACGTAAGCGATGATAATACAGACCTTCAATCCCTCAGGCGAGAGAAAGAAAGTGCGAATGAAGGAAGAAGTAATTCCGAAGAAAAACAGCAGGGGGTCCATCGTCTGCGGTGGTTTGGCTTCAAGCGGGAAAATGTCGAACATCCATCCATCTTCAACCGCTTATCCGGAATCGGGTGGCAGAGACCCCCAGACTTCCCTCTCCAGAGCAACATTAGCAACTTCCTCCTGGGGGATCCCGAAGCGTTCCCAGGCCGGAGAAGAGACGTAATCCCCCCATCTGGTCCTTGGCCTGCCACCTGGTCTCCTCCCAGTGGGACGTGCAACAAGGACCCCCAAGGGAGACGCTCGTGAGGCATCCGCACGAGATGCCCGAACCACCTATATATAGCTCGATTGGTAGAGTGGCCGTGCCAGCAACTTGAGGGTTGCAGGTTCGATTCCCGCTTCCGCCATCCTAGTCACTGCCGTTGTGTTCTTGGGCAAGACACTTTACCCACCTGCTCCCAGTGCCACCCACACTGGTTTAAATGTAACTTAGATATTGGGTTTCACTATGTAAAGCGCTTTGAGTCACTAGAGAAAAGCGCTATATAAATATAATTCACTTCACTTCACCTAAGCTGGCTCCTTTCCAAGCGAAGTAACAGCGGTTCTACTCCGAGTCTCTCTCGGGTGACTGAACTTCTCACCCTATCTCTAAGGGAGATGCCAGCCACCCTTCTGAGAAAAACTCATTTCATCCGCTTGTGTCCGCGATCTTACTCTTTCGGTCATGACCCACATTTCATGACCGTAGGTGAGAGAGTAGGAATGTAGATAGCTCGGTAGACCAAGAGCTTTGCCTTCTGGCTCAGCTCTCGTTTCGTCACAAAAGTGCGGCAGAGGAACTGCAATACTGCAGTCAAATGTAGGCCAAAAGTGTTGCTACAAAAGTAGCATTACTGCTAATACGTAGCATCATTTGAAAAGTCACCTGCTAGAGAATGAAGAGTGCTTACTCCGCGAGTCAACATCTCCATTCAGTGCCACACACCATCAAAATGCCGAGGCAAACATTTCCACATCAATACCGTATGAAAAAAATTGTCAACAACAAAAGGAGATAATGTCTGCAGGAACCTACCACATAGTGAAGGACATAAACTATTTGATGCAGCTCATTTTTATTTGACAGTTATTGAAATATCTTGTGTGACATCATGCACAAAAGTGCACTTTTTTTGTTTTAAACTATTGTAGTGGTGTTCTGTACAAAAAGTGCACTTTAATTTAGTGTTGTTTTGATATGTCCATATAACCCAGCCCTAACTGGACTATCACTATTATGTTGGATCCACTATGGACTGGACTCTCACTATTATGTCAGATCCCCTATGGACTGGACTTTCACTATTATGTCGGATTCACTATGGACTGGACTCTCACTATTATGTTAGATCCACTATGGACTGGACTCACTATTATGTTAGATCCACTATGGACTGGACTCTCACTATTATGTTAGATCCACTATGGACTGGACTCTCACTATTATGTTAGATCCACTATGGACTGGACTCTCACTATTATGTCAGATCCACTATGGACTGGACTCTCAATATTATGTCAGGTCCACTATGGACTGGACTCTCACTATTATGTCAGATCCACTATGGACTGGACTCTCAATATTATGTTAGATCCACTATGGACTGGACTATCACTATTATGTTAGATCCACTATGGACTGGACTCACTATTATGTTAGATCCACTATGGACTGGACTCTCACTAATATGTTAGATCCACTATGGACTGGACTCTCACTATTATGTTAGATCCACTATGAACTGGACTCACACTATTATGTTAGATTCAGTATGGACTGGACTCTCACTAATATGTTAGATCCACTATGGACTGGACTCTCACTATTATGTTAGACCCACTATGGACTGGACTCTCACTATTATGTTAGATCCACTGTGGACTGGACTCTCACTATTATGTTAGATCCACTATGGACTGGACTCTCACTAATATGTTGGATCCACTATGGACTGGACTCTCACCATTATATTAGATCCACTATGGACTTGACTCTCACTAATATGTTAGATCCACTATGGACTGGACTCTCACTATTATGTTAGATCCACTATGGACTGGACTTTCACTATCATGTTAGATCCACAATGGACTGGACTTTCACTATTATGTTAGATCCACTATGGACTGGACTCTCACTATTATGTTAGATCCACTATGGACTGGACTTTCACAATATTATGTTAGATCCACTATGGAATGGACTCTCACTATTATGTTAGATCCACTATGGACTGGACTTTCACAATATTATGTTAGATCCACTATGGACTGGACTCTCACTATTATGTTAGATCCACTATGGACTAGACTCCCACTATTATGTTAGATCCACTATGGACTAGACTCTCACTATTATGTTAGATCCACTATGGACTGGACTTTCACAATATTATGTTAGATCCACTATGGAATGGACTCTCACTATTATGTTAGATCCACTATGGACTGGACTCTCACTATTATGTTAGATCCACTATGGACTAGACTCCCACTATTATGTTAGATCCACTATGGACTAGACTCTCACTATTATGTTAGATCCACTATGGACTGGACTGGGCTCTTCCGAACTGACAAAATACTTTTAATTATGCGTTCCAATTAGGAAGTGGGTTTATCATCCTGACTATTTCTGTGCACTCGACTGGTGCACTGTATCTGTGGGAGGGAAATGCAATTAATAACATGCCTGTTACTTTAACGAAGAAATCGGACTGATGCCGTTTCTACCCTTTAACGAGCGGCACATTAATATAAGCCCATTACTGGTCTGGGTAGATTTTTTTTTTTTTGCATTAAATTAGTAATTGCAAAAGTGTATGTTGACACGGTCACGCTAAAACTGTCTGAACCAATTACAAACCCCGTTTCCATATGAGTTGGGAAATTGTGTTAGATGTAAATATAAACAGAATACAATGATTTGCAAATCCTTTTCAACCCATATTCAATTGAATATGCTACAAAGACAACATATTTGATGTTCAAACTCATAAACATTTTATTTTTGTTGCAAATAATCATTAACTTTAGAATTTAATGCCAGCAACACGTGACAAAGAAGTTGGGAAAAGTGCCAATAAAAACTGATAAAGTTGAGGAATGCTCATCAAACACTTATTTGGAACATCCCACAGGTGTGCAGGCTAATTGGGAACAGGTGGGTGCCATGATTGGGTATAAAAACAGCTTCCCAAAAAATGCTCAAGAAAGGATGGGGCGAGGTACACCCCTTTGTCCACAACTGTGTGAGCAAATAGTCAAACAGTTTAAGAACAACGTTTCTCAAAGTGCAATTGCAAGAAATTTAGGGATTTCAACATCTCCGGTCCATAATATCATCAAAAGTTTCAGAGAATTTGGAGAAATCACTCCCCGTAAGCGGCAATGACCGTGACCTTCGATCCCTCAGACGGCACTGTGTCAAAAAACGACATCAATCTCTAAAGGATATCACCACATAGGCTCAGGAACACTTCAGAAAACCATTGTCACTAAATACAGTTTGTCGCTACATCTGTAAGTGCAAGTTAAAGCTCTACTATGCAAAGCGAAAGCCATTTATCAACAACATCCAGAAACGCCGCCGGCTTCTCTAGGCCCGAGATCATCTAAGATGGACTGATGCAAAGTGGAAAAGTGTTCTGTGGTCTGACGAGTCCACATCTTAAATTGTTTTTGGAAATATTCGACATCGTGTCATCCGGACCAAAGGGGAAGCGAACCATCCAGACTGTTATCGACACAATGTTCAAAAGACAGCATCTGTGATGGTATGGGGGTGCATTAGTGCCCAAGGCATGGGTAACTTACACATCTGTGATTAATGCTGAAAGGTACATACAGGTTTTGGAACAACATATGCTGCTATCTAAGCGCCGTCTTTTTCATGGACGCCCCTGCTTATTTCAGCAAGACAATGCCAAGCCACATTCAGCACGTGTTACAACAGCGTGGCTTCGTAAAAAAAGAGTGCGGGTACTTTCCTGGCCCGCCTGCAGTCCAGACCTGTCTCCCATGGAAAATGTGTGGCGCATTATGAAGCGTAAAATACGACAGCGGAGACCCCGGACTGTTGAACGACTGAAGCTCTACATAAAACAAGAATGGGAAAGAATTCCACTTTCAAAGCTTCAACAATTAATTTCTTCAGTTCCCAAACGTTTATTGAGTGTTGTTAAAAGAAAAGGTGATGTAACACAGTGGTGAACATGCCCTTTCCCAACTACTTTGGCACGTGCTGCAGCCATGAAATTCTAAGTTGATTATTATTTGCACAAAAAAAAAAAGTTTATGAGTTTGAACATCAAATATCTTGTCTTTGTAGTGCATTCAACTGAATATGGGTTGAAAAGGATTTGCAAATCATTGTATTCCGTTTATATTTACATCTAACACAATTTCCCAACTCATATGGAAACGGAGTTAGTAAGTTTGTCTTGGTTTCATCAGACCAAATAGTCCATGTCCAAGTTGGCTCGTCCTCAGCAAAGTTTTAGCAGTTTTTTTTTCTTTGTGCAAATTCGGGCCGCATGACTAATCTACATCCAAACGTCATTTAATTAATGCGATAAACAACAATGTGTTTTTTTCCCTATTTTTATTTCTTCACCATTACCGGAATTTGGGTTTCTGCTCGTACGGATTCTTCCTTATCCATCACTCCAAGCAACGTTTAAGTTTTACAGTACAACTAACTATAACAATTCTTCATTACTAAACCGTCCCATGTGTGATGTCTGTAGGCGTGTTTTCATGCATTTTTGCACGTGCTATCGTAATATAATGAAGCTAGTGTTGTTAGCATTAGCTAACAGTGTCTGTGTCAGTATTATTAATTCACATTCTTTTTGTATTGTTTCGGTTCCTCAAATTCCTCCGTAAATTCACCAAAACGTCACCGTGGAGTTATTGAGTCTTTTTAGTAGGTTCGGGAGCTAGCTAGCGCAGCTAGTGGGTCCATGACGATGACTTCTGTTTTGTTTGCTCTGCCGTTTTACTGCCTTGTTACAGAAACCATGTGGAAACAATTGAAGTATATAAAAATACGTTAAGTTAAGTTTAAGAACCAATGATTGTCAGACAAATTATTCTTTGCATTTGACCCTTCACCCTTGTCAACATCTCCGGCCGGTGCCACACCAGCAGAATGCCAAAGCAACCATTTCCACATTGACACTGTATGAAAAAAATAGTCAACAACAGAAGGAGATAAAGTCCGCAGGAACCTACTACATAGTGAAGGACATACACTATTTGATTTCCTATTATGCAGCTCATTTTTATTTGACACTTATTGAAATATCTTGTGTGACGTCATGCACAAAAGTGCAATTTATTAGTTTTAAACTGTAGAGAGCAGCTGGGCAGGGCACGCTGGAGCCCTGCCCAAGATGGCGGCAAGGAGGCGGAGAATGCGGCTGAGCGGAGAGGCGGGGCATGCCGGGAGCGACGCTACGAGCGAGATCAGGTGCGTGGCTCGCACACCGGCACACAATTGACTCATCTCCTCAAAGTGTATACAAAAGGGACGAAGGAGGAGAGCTCGAGGCAGAAGGAGTTGGAGAACCTGAGTACCGAGAGCGACAGAGAGCGAGCCGAAGACAGCGACGACGCGGCCGGCTGAAAGAGAGGGAGGAGCGAGCAGGAGAGAAGGAGCTGAAAAGCGACCTGACCTCAGACAAGCTTGTGTTATTGAAAGAATAAACAAGAGTCAAACTTCCTCGAACATGTCCTTCCTTGATGGTCCGTGCATACTTGCCAACCCTCCCGGATTTTCCGGGAGACTCACGAAATTCAGCGCCTCTCCCGAAAGCCTCCCGGAAGAATTTTTCTCCTGTATATCTCCCGAAATTCCCGCCCCTTCCAGCTCCATGCGGACGTGAGTGGGGACAGCTTGTTTTCACGTCCGATTTCCTGTTATATAAACAGCTTGCCTGCCCAATAACATGACAACATCTACGGATTTTTAATAAAAAACTGCACACACAAGGAGACGAAGCAGAAGAACGAGGAAGTGTAATAGAGTGATTTTATGTTGTCTGTTGCCATCTCCTGGTGAATGTTGGATATAGCGTTCTGGGGTTGCTTTTGATTGGCCAACTATTTACGTGGTGTTGTGCACCTGACAGCAAGTGACGCCCGCCAGTACGCAAATGGCAGAAAAAAGGTTACTCAAGTAGTGAAAGGTAAGTGTTGTTTTTTTTTTTTTTTAATAACCAGCAAGCACAGTACAGTTGGTAGAACAATTGTGTTTTTATTACTGTGTATTTGATAGGTGCCGTCTGAAATTCAACTATTTCTTTTATTTATATATATATAATAAAATTAATATGTATGGCTAGAATTCATTGAAAGTCAAGTATTTCATAAATGTATATCTCATTATATATATATATATGAAAGGTAAGTGTTGTTTTTTTTTTTAATAACCAGCAAGCACAGTACAGTTAGTAGAACAACTGTGTTTTTAATACTGTGTATTTGATAGGTGCCGTCTGAAATTCAACTATTTATTTATTTATTTTCTTTATATATATGATAAAATAAATATATATAGCTAGAATTCATTGAAAGTCAAGTATTTCAAAAAAAAAAAAAAAAAATATATATATATATATATATATATATATATATGAAATATATATGAAATACTCGAGTTGGTGAATTATACTCGTCCCCTCTTAACCACGCCCCTGCCCAAACCACGCCCCCAACCACGCCTCCTCCCCACCCCCGACCACGCCCCCCACCCCCACCTCCCGAAATTGGAAGTCTCAAGGTTGGCAAGTATGGGTCCGTGGAACCCGCACGACGACGGCAAGAGTCCGTCACATAAACTATTGTAGTGGTGTTCTGTACAAAAAGTACACTTTAATATAGTGTCGTTTTGATATGTCATCTTAGTGACATCATTCACAAAAGTGCACTCATAGCTTGTTTTAAAATGTCTCTGACAATCTTGCACTTTCTGTTTTGGAAATAACATGAATGTTTGTGCCACTGCTTAATAACTGTTTAATAAATACACTTGTGGTCAATTGACTTAGTTGTGATTTCCCTCTCTGCATGAAAGTTTAAAAGTAGCATATATTAATGCAGTATGAAGAAGAATGTTTTAATGTAGACACATAGAATCATCATACTGCTGTGATTATATGTATCAAGTGTTCATTCAAGGCTAAGGCAAAATATGGAGATATATATGGTGTATCGTGACATGGCCTAAAAATATCGAGACATTAATAAAAGACCTACGTGGAACATAACAAAAAATGAGCCGCACTTTAGATACCTGTGCTTTATGCCATGACCCTAAATTGTTGCTGTTGGACATTCTAGTAGGAACAGTGGTTCTGGAAGTTATTCTACTCTTTCCTCCTGCAAGTGTGCACAACAAACATGTTGATGATTTATCGCCCGCAGCCCTGCTTTGACGTTGGCAATCAGCGCTGACCTCCCACACACTCCCACAGCCTTCCTAATTTAACCCTTTGGTGCATTCGGTGGCCTGCGTTTGTCTGGTCTTGCACACGGACCGGGGCGCTTTAAAGGCCTACTGAAATGAGATTTTCTTATTTAAACGGGGATAGCAGGTCCATTCTATGTGTCATACTTGATCATTTCGCGATATTGCCATATTTTTGCTGAAAAGATTTAGTAGAGAACATCCACGATAAAGTTCACAACTTTTGGTCGCTAATAGAAAAGCCCTGCCTGTACCGGAAGAAGCAGACGATGTGTGCGTGATGTCACGGGTTGTAGAGCTCCTCACATTCACATTGTTTTTAATGGGAGCCACCAGCAGTAAGAGCAATTCGGACCGAGAAAGCGACAATTTTCCCATTAATTTGAGCGAGGATGAAAGATTTGTGGATGAGGAAAGTTAGAGTGAAGCACAAAAAAAGAAAAGGCGACGGCTCCAGTGGGACCGTTTCAGATGTAATTAGACACATTTACTAGGATAATTCTGGAAGATCCCTTATCTGCTTATTGTTTTAAATGCCTACTGAAATGAGATTTTCTTATTCAAACGGGGATAGCAGGTCCATATTATGTGTCATACTTGATCATCTCGCGATATTGCCATATTTTTGCTGAAAAGATTTAGTAGAGAACATCCACGATAAAGTTTGCAACTTTTGGTCGCTAATAGAAAAGCCTTGCCTGTACCGGAAGTAGCAGACGATGTGCGCGTGATGTCACGGGTTGTAGAGGTCCTCACATTCACATTGTTTTTAATGGGAGCCACCAGCAGTAAGAGGAATTCGGACCGAGAAAGCGACAATTTCCCCATTAATTTGAGCGAGGATGAAAGATTTGTGGATGAGGAAAGTTAGAGTGAAGCACAAAAAAAGAAAAAAAGAAAAGGCGACGGCTCCAATGGGACCGTTTCAGATGTAATTAGACACATTTACTAGGATAATTCTGGAAGATCCCTTATCTGCTTATTGTTTTAAATGCCTACTGAAATGAGATTTTCTTATTTAAACAGAGATAGCAGGTCCATTCTATGTGTCATACTTGATCATTTCGTGATATTGCCACATTTTTGCTGAAAGGATTTAGTAGAGAACATCCACGATAAAGTTCGCAACTTTTGGTCGCTAATAGAAAAGCCTTGCCTGTACCGGAAGTAGCAGACGATGTGCGCGTGATGTCACGGGTTGTAGAGCTCCTCACATTCACATTGTTTTTAATGGGAGCCACCAGCAGTAAGAGCAATTCGGACCGAGAAAGCGACAATTTTCCCATTAATTTGAGCGAGGATGAAAGATTTGTGGATGAGGAAAGTTAGAGTGAAGCACAGAAAAAGAAAAAAAGAAAAGGCGACGTGTCCAGTGGGACCGTTTCAGATGTAATTAGACACATTTACTAGGATAATTCTGGAAGATCCCTTATCTGCTTATTGTTTTAAATGCCTACTGAAATGAGATTTTCTTATTTAAACGGGGATAGCAGGTCCATTCTATGTGTCATACTTGATCATTTCGGGATATTGCCATATTTTTGCTGAAAAGATTTAGTAGAGAACATCCACGATAAAGTTCACAACTTTTGGTCGCTAATAGAAAAGCCCTGCCTGTACCAGAAGTAGCAGACAATGTGTGCGTGATGTCACGGGTTGTAGAGCTCCTCACATTCACATTGTTTTTAATGGGAGCCACCAGCAGTAAGAGCAATTCGGACCGAGAAAGCGACAATTTTCCCATTAATTTGAGCGAGGATGAAAGATTTGTGGATGAGGAAAGTTAGAGTGAAGCACAAAAAAAGAAAAAAAGAAAAGGCGACGGCTCCAGTGGGACCGTTTCAG
The DNA here is from genome assembly GCF_033978795.1 of Nerophis ophidion. Classification (NCBI taxonomy): domain Eukaryota; kingdom Metazoa; phylum Chordata; class Actinopteri; order Syngnathiformes; family Syngnathidae; genus Nerophis; species Nerophis ophidion. Next base: position 11,632,717 of record NC_084624.1, on the reverse strand, counting down.
ATGTAATTAGACACATTTACTAGGATAATTCTGGAAGATCCCTTATCTGCTTATTGTTTTAAATGCCTACTGAAATGAGATTTTCTTATATAAACGGGGATAGCAGGTCCATTCTATGTGTCATACTTGATCATTTCGCGATATTGCCATATTTTTGCTGAAAGGATTTAGTAGAGAACACCCACGATGAAGTTCGCAACTTTTGGTCGCTAATAGAAAAGCCCTGCCTGTACCAGAAGTAGCAGACGATGTGTGCGTGATGTCACGGGTTGTAGAGGTCCTCACATTCACATTGTTTTTAATGGGAGCCACCAGCAGTAAGAGCAATTCGGACCGAGAAAGCGACAATTTTCCCATTAATTTGAGCGAGGATGAAAGATTTGTGGATGAGGAAAGTTAGAGTGAAGCACAAAAAAAGAAAAAAAGAAAAGGCGACGGCTCAAGTGGGACCGTTTCAGATGTAATTAGACACATTTACTAGGATAATTCTGGAAGATCCCTTATCTGCTTATTGTTTTAAATGCCTCCTGAAATGAGATTTTCTTATTTAAACGGGGATAGCAGGTCCATTCTATGTGTCGTACTTGATCATTTTGCGATATTGCCATATTTTTGCTGAAAAGATTTAGTAGAGAACATCCACGATAAAGTTCGCAACTTTTGGTCGCTAACAGAAAAGCCTTGCCTGTACCGGAAGTAGCAGACGATGTGCGCGTGATGTCACGGGTTGTAAAGCTCCTCACATTCACATTGTTTTTAATGGGAGCCACCAGCAGTAAGAGCAATTCGGACCGAGAAAGCGACAATTTTCCCATTAATTTGAGCGAGGATGAAAGATTTGTGGATGAGGAAAGTTAGAGTGAAGCACAGAAAAAGAAAAAAAGAAAAGGCGACGGGTCCAGTGGGACCGTTTCAGATGTAATTAGACACATTTACTAGGATAATTCTGGAAGATCCCTTATCTGCTTATTATTTTAAATGCCTACTGAAATGAGATTTTCTTATATAAACGGGGATAGCAGGTCCATTCTATGTGTCATACTTGATCATTTCGGGATATTGCCATATTTTTGCTGAAAAGATTTTGTAGAGAACATCCACGATAAAGTTCACAACTTTTGGTCGCTAATAGAAAAGCCCTGCCTGTACCAGAAGTAGCAGACGATGTGTGCGTGATGTCACGGGTTGTAGAGCTCCTCACATTCACATTGTTTTTAATGGGAGCCACCAGCAGTAAGAGCAATTCGGACCGAGAAAGCGACGATTTCCCCATTAATTTGAGCGAGGATGAAAATTTGTGAATTTGGATATTAATAGTGAAGGACTAGAAAAAAAAAAAAAAAACGACGGTCCCGGAATGCGGCATTGTGAGCGTTTCAGATGTAATTGGACACATTTACTAGGATAATTCTGGAAGATCCCTTATCTGCTTATTGTTTTAATAGAGTTTTAGTGAGATTTTAAAGATTGTAAAGACATACATAGAGGTCGGATGGCTGCGGTGAACACGCAGTGTCTCAGAGAGAAGCCGAGGAGCCAAAATCACAGCTACCTTTTAAACAGTTACTGCAGGACGACGAATAATCCATTGATGTCTCCGGTAAGATATATATATCACAATATCCCCATCCAAAAACATGCTGGTTGACGTAGAGAAAACATGTTCGCTTGAACGTTCTGCTTTACAACAAACAAAGAAACACCGGCTGTGTCTCGGTGCTAAAGACAGCAGCGATCCCCCGCTTTCCACCAACAGCATTCTTTTTTGATGTCTCCATTATTAAATGAACAAATTGCAAAAGTCCAAAATACTGTGTAATTACGCGATTAAAGCAGACGACTTTTAGCTGTGTTGTGCAGCGCTAATATTTCCTTAAAGTCCGTGACGTCACGCGTACACGTCATCATTCCGCGACATTTTCAACAAGAAACTCGCAGGGAATTTAAAATTGCAATTTAGTAAACTAAAAAGGCCGTATTGGCATGTGTTGCAATGTTAATATTTCATCATTGATATATAAACTATCAGACTGCGTGGTGGGTAGTAGTGGCTTTCAGTAGGCCTTTAATGTCTGGCATAAAGTAACTTTTCATTAGACGCGGTGAAACACGATGTGTCTTATCCGCCCACTCGCCTATACGGCGCGCCATCCTATACCGCGCACATCCCACCCTTCCTTAAACGTTATTAATCCCTGCGCTCTCATTGATCCTCTCAGCAGGAAGCCGCCACGTAATGTGATTTCTTTCCCCCCTCTGGCTTCTGCCAATTTGGATTCTGTGTAACTAAATCCCTGAAGAAACCATTGTGCTGCTCACATTTGTCGCTTCGCTATGGCCGACTAATATTGTTTGGGAATTCCGCGGGAGGAAATAGGAGAGGACCGGTCACGTTAATAATACCTTATCCTTTTTTCTTCATTTTAAAGCAAGACATGGTGACATGGAGCCTGTCAAGTCCGCATCCGGGTATTCTTGAATGGAGCAAGAAGAAAACAACTCAAGTTACTCACTTTTGTAACTGAAAGGTTCAGAATCAAAGCATGTCCGTCATTGCCATGGCAACGTGAGTAGCCCATAATAAGTGGTGGACCAGCCAAGACCACTAATGTCATATTAGGCTAGTTTTTGCCCAAACAGACCCAGCTTTAACCTCTTAAGGTCCAAGCTGTCTGTTTACATGATCTTTGTTTATTTTTCTTTGCTATTTGGGCTTATTGGACCCTAATTACAAACCCCGTTTCCATATGAGTTGGGAAATTGTGTCAGATGTAAATATAAACGGAATACAATGATTTGCAAATCATTTTCAACCCATATTCAGTTGAATATGCTACAAAGACAACATATTTGATGTTCAAACTGATAAACATTTTTTTTTTTTGGCAAATAATCATTAACTTTAGAATTTGATGCCAGCAACACGTGCCAAAGTAGTTGGGAAAGGGCATGTTCACCAATGTGTTACATCACCTTTTCTTTCAACAACACTCAATAAACGTTTGTGAACTGAGGAAACTAATTGTTGAAGCTTTGAAAGTGGAATTCTTTCCCATTCTTGTTTTATGTAGAGCTTCAGTCCTTCAACAGTCCGGGGTCTCCGCTGTCGTATTTTACGCTTTATAATGCGCCACACATTTTCCATGGGAGACAGGTCTGGACTGCAGGCGGGCCAGGAGAGTACCCACATTCTTTTTTTTTAAAAAGCCACGCTGTTGTAACACGTGCTGAATGTGGCTAGGCATTGTCTTGCTGAAATAAGCAGGGGCGTCCATGAAAAAGATGGCGCTTAGATGGCAGCATATGTTGTTCCAAAACCTGTATGTACCTTTCAGCATTAATGGTGCCTTCACATATGTGTAAGTTACCCATGCCTTTGGCACTAATGCACCCCCATGCCATCACAGATGCTGGCTTTTGAACTTTGCGTCGATAGCTCGCTTCCCCTTTGCTCCGGATGACACGATGTCGAACATTTCCAAAAACAATTTGAAATGTGGACTCATCGGACCACAGAACACTTTTCCACTTTGCATCAGTCCATCATAGATGATCTCGGGCCCAGAGAAGCGGCGCCGTTCCTGGATGTTGTTGATAAATGGCTTTCGCTTTGCATAGTACAGCTTTAACTTGCACTTACAGATGCAGCGACAAACTAAATTTAGTGACAATGGTTTTCTGAAGTGTTCCTGAGCTCATGTGGTGATATCCTTTAGAGATAGATGTCGGTTTTTGATACAGTGCCGTCTGAGGGATCGAAGGTCACGGTCATTCAATGTTGGTTTCTGGCCATGCCGCTTATGCGGAGTGATTTCTCTAGATTCTCTGAACCTTTTGATGATATTATGGACCGTAGATGTTGAAATCCCTAAATTTTTTGCAATTGCACTTTGAGAAACGTTGTTCTTAAACTGTTTGACTATTTGCTCACGCAGTTGTGGACAAAGGGGTGTACCTCGCCCCATCCTTTCTTGTGAAAGACTGAGCATTTTTTGGGAAGCTGTTTTTATACCCAATCATGGCACCCACCTGTTCCCAATTAGCCTGCACACCTGTGGGATGTTCCAAATAAGTGTTTGATGAGCATTCCTCAACTTTATCAGTATTTATTGGCACCTTTCCCAACTTCTTTGTCACGTGTTGCTGGCATCAAATTCTAAAGTTAATGATTTGAAAAAAAAAAAAAAAGTTTATCGGTTTGATCATCAAATATGTTGTCTTTGTAGCATATTCAACTGAATATGGGTTGAAAATTATTTGCAAATAATTGTATTCCGTTTATATTTACATCTAACACAATTTCCAACTCATATGGAAACAGGGTTTGTATGTTATACTCTTCTGACACCACCAGATGGCAGTATAAGTGGCCATAAGACCCCAATTCAGTAGTGTACACAATTTTGGAAATAAGAGCTAAAAGGTGCTGTCCACGCATGTGGCCACTAAGCCTTTAGAGGTTAAGACTTCTAATCCATCAATGATTTGAAATACTGAAGCCCCAAAACTGCACCTGTTTTTTTAACGTGGTCTACAAACAATTGGTATCTGTAAAAGTTCCGAATTCGGTAGCCATCCTGCTCATGCACCGGGACTAGGCTTGTACGGTATACCGGTACTAGTATGGTATCTCAGTACTAATAAATCCAAAACGGTTCTATGCTCCGTTTGAAAAGTACCGGTTTGCCATACTTTTCTTTTTATAGCCATGATGGCGTGTCGTCGTCATGTCGTGGCATTGCTAGTTTTACGAGCAGAGGAGCATGTTCGGCAGTGCGCGCACACAGAGTACTTACAAGCAGACACAGTGTGTGGACAGAAAAGGGAGAACGGACGCATTTTGGCTTAAAAACTAACGATGAAACGCCCTCAGGTGCTTTAAGACATGGCTAGCGAGCTAGCAGCTAAAGTCCATCCGCAGTCTGCAGTGTTTTAGCTACTTCTGAATCACCAATCTTCGCCACTATGGTGACAAATAAAGTAAGTTTCTTACAAGTATCATCCCTGCAGGACGAGAACTAGCTAAACATGCTTCCCTACACACCATAGTTCACCGGTGTCACAATGTAAACAAACGCCATGGGTGGATCTACACCTAACATCCCCTGTAATGATATGAAGTACAACAGCGTATCTAGTCGATACTATTTTTTTTTTTTTCTCCCTTGGCTTCAGTCTGCACCCCCACTCCAGGGCCTAGGCTAAGACCGATTTTTTTATTTTATTTTAATCTTCTATTTTTTTTTCTTCCCCACTCCCCAACCCCCCTTGTTTACCTGTATGTCATCTTTTTTGTAAGGGGCGCTGGAAGCCGGCAGACCCGTCAGCGATCCTGTTCTGTCTCCCTGTAATGTTTGTCTGATCTTGAATGGGATTGTGCTGAAAATTGTAATTTTCCTGAAGGAACTCTCCTGACGGAATAAATTAAGTACTATCTATCTAGCTATCTATCTACAATAATTACATCAATATTTTTTATTGTCACAAAATATTTCATTCATTTATTTTTAAATTCATATTATATTTATAAACTCAGGAAATACGTCCCTGGACACATGAGGACTTTGAATATGACCAATGTATGATCCTGTAACTACTTGGTAGCGGATCGATACTAAAATTTGTGGAATCATCCAAAAGTAATGTAAGATATCAAACAAGAGAAGAATAAGTGATTAATACATTTTAACAGAAGTATAGATAGAACATTTTGGAACAAGAAGTAAGCAGATATTAACAGCAAATGAACAAGTAAATTAATAATTAATTTTTACAGCTAACAATATGTTACTGCATATGTACACACACACACACACACACACACACACACACATTCACAATATATATGTATATATATATATATACATATATATTGTCACGCTTCGCGGCGCACTTGCTGCGCGGAGTTGCCACTTTGTGGATGCACACACGACCAGTCAGCAGAATTGCAGGTAGGAACAAGTTTTAATATAATAAAACAAAAGAACAATGGTGCAAAAAGGGGGAAAACAAAGCGCGTGCCAATGCACGGAAAGCTAATTCTAAAACGTAGCAGGAAACAGAAAACATTAAACGACGTGCCACACGCACGTGAAGCTACGGCGGAACTTAGCAGAAAATAATCTATGATACCAAATACGAACCGTGACATGTTGCGAAAAGCAAATAATGGACCAAGGACGAACTAAGGAATCAGGTGGGCTTGAATACACAAATAATTATTAGAAACAGGTGTGTGACAGGAGCCCGTGCGGAGGAACACAATACGTTGCCATGGTGACTAACACAAACAAGGAAGTGCTCAAACAAGGATCGGCAGAGTCCGGAAACAAAACATGAACAAAGACATATAAAAAGGGCAAAACCATAAACGATCCGATCGTGACACATATATATATATATATATATATATATATATATATATATATATATATATATATATATATATATATATATATATATATATATATATATATATGCATATATACAGTGGGGCAAAAAAGTATTCAGTCAGCCAGCGATTGTGCAAGTTCTCCCACTTAAAATGATGACAGAGGTCTGTAATTTTCATCATAGGTACACTTCAACTGTGAGAGACAGAATGTGAAAAAAAAATCCAGGAATTCTCAATGTAGGAATTTTAAAGAATTTATTTGTAAATTATGGTGGAAAATAAGTATTTGGTCAACCATTCAAAGCTCCCACTGATGGAAGGAGGTTTTGGCTCAAAATCTCACGATACATGGCCCCATTCATTCTTTCCTTAACACGGATCAATCGTCCTGTCCCCTTAGCAGAAAAACAGCCCCAAAGCATGATGTTTCCACCCCCATGCTTCACAGTAGGTGTGGTGTTCTTGGGATGCAACTCAGTATTCTTCTTCCTCCAAACACCACGAGTTGAGTTTATACCAAAAAGTTCTATTTTGGTTTCATCTGACCACATGACATTCTCCCAATCCTCTGCTGTATCATCCATGTATCCATTTCCCCTCACCTGTTTTCTGATTGCAATTCAGAATATTTAAGCTGACACTTTTTCTACCGTGGTTGTCGGGACATTCTGTCAAGTGTTGTGGAAGACGCAGGAGGTTGTCGTGATTTTAGGGATGCAGATAAAGGAGGTAGCTGCGTGGAGTAAAAAGGGGTATTCATTAAAGAAGCAAAAACAAAAGTGTCTAAACGGCCAGACTATGACAAACGCCAAACAAATGCTGGAACGCAGCAAAAAACTCTTCCTTTGAAATGAGGAGCAGACGGCGTCCACAAAGTAGGAGCGTAATACCGAAGTAGAAAAAGCATCTTATTTGCCAACAGAAAATAGGTGAGGGGAAATGCTCTTGGAAAGAAGTGAAGCAGCAATGGGGAAAAAACCAACAAAACCGGAAGAACCGCCAAAATAAAAGCACAGGACAATAACTGGTGCAACCAGCCGTGACAATCTCCACCACGCCTACATGGTTTGGTTTCACATTTTCGAGGCAAAGACAGGTACCATCAGTTAAAGGAGCCTGTGGAGAAGCGTAGCAGACGGTCCGACAGAGAGGCAGGGCACGTTGGCGAGGAGGCGGGGATGGCGAGCGAGCGGCGAGGCGGGGCGTGCCGGTAGCGACGCTACAAACGAGATCAGGTGTGTGGATCGCGCACCGGTACACGAATAACGTATTTCCTATCGCTGTATAAAAGGGGAGAATGAGGAGAGAAGGGGGCTGGTGATGGTGCGGAGCGAGAGAAACACATACAACGACGGAGACGGAAAGCAAGAGGCGAACTGAAGTACATGCTACTGAAAAGCAGACGGCGGAGCGAGCAGCAGAGGGAGACGGGAGACGCAGCGGAAGAGCGACCCGACCGCTGACAAGCTTGTGTTGGAAAATAAAGCAAGTCAAACCTGCTCAAAGTCATGTCCTTCCTTGGTGGTCCCTGGAACCAGCAAGACGACGACACAAGTCTGTCACAGAGCCCAACTATTTTTACCTATTGGTACCTGCTGTTGTGTGTTTGGAATCTGAACAAATATGATATCAATCCTTGGAACAATTGCGGCGATACTTATAAAACAATATTGCTCGCCTTCATACTTCCGCCCAAACGCTCCGTTTAAAATTTGCAACACCCATGACGTGTTTTGCACCATTAATTATCCACATATGGTAGGCTCCAGCGACCCCCCGCGACAGCAAAAGGGAAATGGATGGATGGATGGTATGAATTTACCCAAAGTGCTTTGTGCTGGTCAGCCATAGTAGTCTTTTTCCCTATCCTGTTGTTGTGGGGCAGACTGGCTCGTACATCCATGTGCATCCTCCTAATGCAAATTAGCGCGTTGTTCCAACTTGTGTGTGAGTAGACACTACAACTACACCATGACTGACGGGAAAAAGACACTGTCGAAGTGGAGGCAGGTAAATAAGATGGCTCACAAAAAGTGGCTTGAAGATGGTCTGTAAAACATCATTGTGAGGAGGCGTGGCCGGCGAACCTGCAGCCAGGCGGGGAGATGGCCGTCAGGTGCGTAGATGGCCCACCTGGGCAATCACCTGTCAATATGTAAAAGGGCAGTAGGAGATGCAGGAGGGGCAGGAGCTTGAGAGCCCCTGGTGCTGGCGCGACAAAGACGCAGGGGACGGCTGAAAAGCGACCGGAAGAGCGAGCAGTTGGAAGGGCTGAAAAGTGATCCGACCTGAACTGAGGTTTATTGAAATAATAAACCAAGTCACAAAACTGTTCGCAATCATGTCTCTCCTTGGTGGTCCGAGGAACACGGAGAGAAGAGGTCCTCCACAATCTTTTATTCAACATTTTTGACTTAAGGGCCACCATGACATGTTAATATGTAGACCAGTGCTTTTCAACCACTAGTGTGCCGTGAGATACGGTCTGGTGTGCCGTGGGAGATTATCTAATTTCACCTCTTAGAGTTAAAAATATTGTTTACAAACCAGTAGTTAAAGTCTGCAAATGATGTGTTGTTGTTGAGTGTCTGTGCTGTTTAGACCTCGGCAGAGTAACCGTGTAATACTCTTCCATATCAGGAGGTGGCAGCCGGCAGCTAATTGCTTTGTAGAGGTCGGGAACAGCGGGAGGCAGTGTGCAGGTAAAAAGGTGTCTAATGCTTAAACCAAAAATAAACAAAAAGGTGAGTGCCCTTAAGAAAAAGCATTGAAGCTTAGAGAAGGCTATGCAGAACACAACTAAAACCGAACTGGCTACAAAGTAAACAAAAACAGAATGCTGGACGACAGCAAAGACTTACAGTGGAGCAAAGACGGCATCCAGCGGGAGGCAGTGTGAAGGTAAGGGGCGGCATGGCGTAGTGGGTAGAGCGACCGTGCCAGAAACCTGAGGGTTGCAGGTTCGCTTCCCACCTCTTGACATCCAAATCGCTGCCGTTGTGTCCTTGGGCAGGACACTTCACCCTTGCCCCCGGTGCCGCTCACACTGGTGAATGAATGATGAATGAATGAATGACAGGTGGTGGTCGGAGGGGCCGTAGGCGCAAACTGGCAGCCACGCTTCCGTCAGTCTACCCCAGGGCAGCTGTGGCTACAGATGCAGCTTACCACCACCAGGTGTGAATGAAAGATGGGTAGCCACTTTTCTGTGAGCGCTTTGAGTATCTAGTAATAGGAAAGCGCGATATAAATCTAATCCATTATTATTATTATTATTAAAAAGGTGTCTAATGTTTAAACCAAAAATAAACAAAAAGGTAAGTGCCCCTAAGAAAAGGCATTGAAGCTTAGCGAAGGCTATGCAGAACAAAACTAAAACCGAACTGGCTACAAAGTAAACAAAAACAGAATGCTGGACGACAGCAAAGACTTACTGCGGAGCAAAGACGGCGTCCACAAATTACATCCGAACATGACATGATAATCAACAATGTACCCACAAAGAAGGATAAAAACAACTGAAATGTGCTTGATCGCTAAAACAAAGTAGACGCGGGAAATATCGCTCAAAGGAAGACATAAAACTGCTACAGGAAAATACAGGAAAAAGAGAAAAAGCCACCAAATAGGAGTGCAAGACAAAAACTAAAACACTACACCCAGGAAAACAGCAAAAAAGTCCAACTAAGTCAGGCTGTGATGTGACAGGTGGTGACAGTGCACCTACTTTGAGACAAGAGCTATACTGATGCATGCTTGGTTGTGTTTTAAAGTCATATCCAACAACTTTTTATTTGCAACTGAGTTTCGTTTTTAATGATTTCAGATGTTTTCAACGGATAAAATGTGCCTTGGCTAAAAAAAGGTTAAAAAACACTGAAGTAGAGCACAAAGAAGTGTATTTTTTTATTTTTTAATCACAAAATGAACCCTTTCAGAACAGTTGGTTTTGCATTATAGGTGCCCTTCAATGAGCATCAACACATCTAATTGTGTAAGGCTTGGTTCATAACAACATACTATTGTTTTGTGTCATTAGCGTGGCTCTTTTAATTCATGCTGTACATGATTTACATGTTTAATATCCTGCAGCTGCACGGCACGCAGCTGTGAAAACGCCTTATAGAGGCCGATGTTCAATAAACCCCGCTGGAACTGTTATCCGTTTGATTAAAGAGACTAGGGTTGTGACGACACCAAAATGCATTTCGATACTTTCCGGTACTTTTCTAAATAAAGGAGACCACAAAAATTGGCATTATTGGCTTTAATTTAATTAAAAAAATTAGGGTACATTGAACATGTTTATTATTGCAGGTTTGTCTTTAAATAAAATAGTGAACATACTAAACATCTTGTCTTTTAGTAGTAAGTAAACAAGGGGTCTCAAACACGTTATTTTGCGGCCCGCACCTTAATATGAAAATTGAACGGCGCTTTACAGCTTCATATTTATGTACCCTAAATTTATCCGGGAGGCTGTCAATTTTCAATGCCCCTTCAGGGGTAATCAATCTCCCGAATTTCACCCGATAAACAATATTAGTGGAGGCACTACCTTTAGAGTCCTCTACAGCAGTGGTTCTCAACCTTTTTTCAGTGATGTACCCCCTGTGAACATTTTTTTTAATTCAAGTACCCCCTAATCAGAGCAAAGCATTTTTGGTTGACAAAAAGAAATAAAGAAGTAAAATACAGCACTATGTCATCAGTTTCTTATTTATTAAATTGTTTAACAGTGCAAAAATATTGCTCATTTGTAGTGATCTTTCTTGAACTATTTGGAAAAAAAGATATGAAAATAACTAAAAGGTTGTTGAAAAGTAAACAAGTGATTCAATTCTAAATAAAGATTTCTACACATAGAAGTAATCATCAACTTAAAGTGCCCTCTTTGGGAATTGTAATAGAGATCCATCTGGATTCATCGACTTCATTCTAAACATTTTTTCACGAAAAAGGAATCTTTAACATGAGGAGCAAGCGCGACGAAGACGCCGGGGACGGCTGAAAAGCGACCGGAAGAGCGAGCAGTTGGAAGAGCTGAAAAGCGACCGGAAGAGCGAGCAGTTGGAAGAGCTGAAAAGCGACCCGACCTGAACTGATGTTTATTGAAATAATAAACCAAGTCACAAAACTGTTCGCAATCATGTCTCTCCTTGGTGGTCCGAGGAACCCGGAGAGAAGAGGTCCTCCACAATCATTTATTCAACATTTTTGACGTAAGGACCACCATGACATGTTATGTAGACCGGTGCTTTTCAACCACTAGTGTGCCGTGAGATATGGAACATGTCCACAAAAAATCGAGCTGTCAACACTGAATATTGCATTGTTGCATTTTTTTCACAGTTTATGAACTTACATTCATATTTTGTTGAAGTATTATTCAATACATATATTTATAAAGGATTTTTGAATTGTTGCTATTTTTAGAATATTTAAAAAAAAATCTCACATACCCCTTGGCATACCTTCAAGTACCCCCAGGGGTACGCATACCCCCATTTGAGAACCACTGCTCTACAGTCTGTACGGACAGCGTGCCAGCCCAGCCACATGTCGTATTCGGTTTCTGTAGACTCAGTAAGCGACTGCAAGACATACTTGTTCAACAGTCATACAGGTCACACTGAGGGTGGTCGTAAAAACAACTTTAACGCTCTTACTAATACTGTATGTGCCACACTGTGAACCCACATCAAACAAGAATAACAAACACATTTTCGGAGAACATCAGCAGCGTAACACAACATAGACAAAACAGAAGAAATACCCATAATCCCATGCAGCCCTAACTCTTCAGGGCTAGAATATACACCTACGCCAGCCCAACCCCTATTGTAGCCCGGAAGAGTTAGGGCTGCATTGGATTCTGGGTATTTGTTCTGTTGTGTTTATGTTGTGTTACAGTGCGGATGTTCTCCCAAAATGTGTTTGTCAATCTTGTTTGGTGTGGGTTCACAGTGTGGCGCATATTTGTAACAGTGATAAAGTTGTTTATACGGCCACTCTCAGGGTAACCTGTATGGCTGTTGACCAAGTATGTCTTGCAGTCGCTTCCGTGGGTCTGCAGAAGCCTGTGTATCTGTTGGAAAAGCGGACGAGATGGCAGGTTGTAGAGGACGCTAAAGGCAGCGCCATCACGGCACGCCCTTAATACTCTTGTCCGGCAGAAAGATTGCCCCAGGAGATTGTCGAGAGGGGCTCTGATATTCGGGTGTCTCCGGAAAAGATCGCGAGAGTTGGCAAGTGTGTTGCTAGGGCGGGAAAGCCATTCAAAGGTTAATTCATTAAAAAGTGCATGTTGGATTATTTTAAGAATTTTTTTCTTGCGGCCCAGCCTCACCCAGTTTCTGCATCCAGGGACCCCCAGGTAAATTGAGTTTAAGACCCCTGAAGTAAACAAACAAAGGCTCCTAATTAGTCTGCTTGTGTCATTTATACACCTATTATCTTGTCAACATTATGAGGGACAAGCTGTAGAAAATGGATTATTAATGTACTTGTTCATTTACTGCTAATATCTGCTTATTTTCACTTTTAACATGTTCTATCTACACTTCTGTTCAAATGTGATAATCACTTATTCTTCTCTTTTTGATACTTTATATTAGTTTTGGATGATACCACACATTTGGGTATCGAACCGATACCAAGTAGTTACAGGATCATACATTGGTCATATTCAAAGTCCTAATGTGTACGGTATACCGGTACTAGTTTAGTATCACGGTACTAATTAATCATAAAACGGTACTATAATCTGTTTGAAAAGTACCGGTTCCCAATGTATTTATTTATTTATTTTTTTAACAGGCATGACGCCAGGACATTTCTGGTTGTAAGAGCTGAGGAGCATGTTCGGCAGCGCACAATCACAGAGTACTTACAAGCAGACACAGAAAAGGGAGAACGGACGCATTTTGGCTTAAAAACTAAAGATAGAGGTGAAGTTATAACACTGAAACACCCTCAGGGAAAGGTGCTTTAAGACATGGCTAACTAGCTAGCAGGTAGTAGCTACTTCTAAATCACTAATCCTCGCCTCCATGGTGACAAATAAAGTAAGAAGATACAACAGCTCACCGGCGTCACCGCTAACAAGAGCTGGTCCGTCATGGGTGGATCTACACCTGACATCCATTATAATGATACCAAGTACAATAGTGTATCAAGTTGATATTATTATGATTACATTTATATTCTTTATCATCACAAAATAATTTTTTGTTTTTTCAAAATTCATATTATGTTTACAAACTAAGGACATATGTCCCTGGAATATGAATATGATAATGTTACTACTTGGTATCGGATCGATACCTACATTTGTGGTATCATCCAAAACTAATGTAAAGTATCCAAACAACAGAAAAATAAGTGATTATTACGTTTTTAACAGAAGTTTAAATAGAACATGTTGATATTAATGTTTAATGTATCGTAATATTTTTTGTTAAAATAAAGCCAATAACACCATTTTTTGTGGTCCCCTTTATAAGTATTGAAAAATATCGAAATACATTTTGGAACCGGTACCAAAATATTAGTATCGGGACAAGCCTAGTCCAGGGACATATTTCCTGAGTTCCATCCATCCATTTTCTACCGCTTGTCCCTTTTGAGGTCGCTGGAGCCTATTTCAGCTGCATTCGGGCGGAAGGCGGCGTACAACCTGGACAAGTCGCCACCTCATCGCAGAATATTTCCTGAGTTCATAAACAAAATATAAATTTTAAAAAGGAAAAAAAAACTATCGATGTTATCATAGTATTATCGACTAGATATGCTATTGTACTTGGTATCATTACAGTGGATGTTAGGTGTAGATCCACCCATGGCATTTTTTTACATTCAGGGGTGCTAGCTTGCTGTTAGCGGTTAGCTATTGTATCCTCCTACGATTTGTAGTGAAGCATGTTTAGCTATTTCTTGTCCTGCAGGGATGATACTTGTAAGAAACGTACTTTATTTGTCGCCGTGGAGACCAGGATTAGTGACTTAGAAGTAGCTAAAAAACTGCCGCTAGTTAGCTAGTCACGTCTTAAAGCACCTCCTCTGAGGGTGTTTCAGTGTTATAACTTCACCTTTATCGTTAGTTTTTAAGCCAAAATGCGTCCGTTCCCCCTTTTCTGTCTACACACTGTGTCTGCTTGTAAGTACTCGGTGATTGTGCGCTGCCGAACATGCTCCTTTGCTCGTAAAACCATTAATGCAAATGCCTGTTAAAATAAATGGGTAAATAAATAAATGGGTTGTACTTGTATAGCGCTTTTCTACCTTCAAGGTACTCAAAGCGCTTTGACACTACTTCCACATTTACCCATTCACACACACATTCACACACTGATGGAGGGAGCTGCCATGCAAGGCGCCAACCAGCACCCATCAGGAGCAAGGGTGAAGTGTCTTGCTCAGGACACAACGGACGTGACAAGGTTGGTACTAGGTGGGATTTGAACCAGGGACCCTCGGGTTGCGCACGGCCACTCTTCCATAAAATAGGGAACTTTTCAGACACGGTATAGTACCGTTTTTTTGAATCATTAGTACCTTTCTCCTAAACCATACACCGTAGATACAAGTAGACGAAAACAAGAATAAACAGAAAAGCGGGCCGATAGCATGGGAAGCTACGGCGAAGCTTAGCGCAGGAACAAGAATCAAGAATCCAATGTAACTTGTTGTGTGGAACAAACAAAGAAGCCAGGACGAGCGTGGCAAGGGAGGTGAATAAAAATCCCTCTGATTAGTGGTCGACTGCAGGTAAGCGGGCCGACTACTAACCAGAGGCAGGTGAACCCAATTAATCCCCCTTAAGAAACCAAAACAAACCCAGAGGTGCACAAAACAGGAACTAATGGAGTACAAAAATAACAGAACATAACAAAAACATGATCCGAGCAATACTATACTATACTAAACTACTGTATACTATTGTCATGTCTTTATGATCATGTTCTGTTTAGTTTTTTTCTGTTTTGTTTTTGACCCCATTAGTTCCTGTTTTTGCGCACCCTGGTTTGTTTTAGTTTCCATGACAACCATTAGTTTCACCCGTTTGTTTGGACTCACGCACTCACAAAACTATTTAAGCCTGTAGTTGCCAGGCAGTGAGCCTGGCGACATCACCCTCTACTCACCCTTGATAGCTGATAGCTCACTCCTTGCCATAGAATCATGCTTTTCACATCACGGTAAGTGTTTTCGTTTTTGTTGTCCATAGTTCTGCCATTGTGCGAGTTTTTGTTTTCAGAGCCAAGTTTTGAGCCTCTGCTGAGAGCGCCTTTTGTTTGTTCCTTTTTTGATGTTAATAATAAAAGATGTCATTACCTTCACAGCATGTCCGGTCCAGTCGATTTGCACCATAGGAAAACAAACCACACCATAGGCCAAGTCGGGAAAACTATACTACCGTATTTCCTTGAATTGCCGCCGGGGCGCTAATTAATTTAAAACCTCGTCTCACTCCGGCGTTTACCAAAGGCATGCGGTAAATTTAGGCCTGCGCTTAACAATTTGAGTGTGATGTAAGGATACCATCATGAAAAGGACATTTAATAAAAAAAATGTATTATGGTTTTACCTTTACTTATAAATGAAGTCCATGCGCAGCTCCTTCTGATCAAAAGCATCGATAACTTGTTTACAGAAGTCTTCCTTATCTTTCTTCAGTTTTAAAAGTCTCTCTGTCTCGATGGAGATCTTCCTTTTTTACCTCCTGCTTCGAATGAAAGTCCAGTTTAGAAAACTGTTTTATTTTAGATATGTAATCCTCCATGTTAAAAGTGCAAGCAAGAGGAAAAAATAAACGATTGCTGCTCACTCTTGCTGCTTGTTGTCACTTCTTCTGCAGCCGAGTAGTCGCAAGAAGGATCACAAGCGCCCTCTACCACCAGGAGGCGGCAGTCATTTAATGACTCATATTTGACACACGCGGCTACGGTATATTAATAAAACATAGATGCTTATTGTTCTTTTCAGCATATTCAATAGCTTGGACCTTAGGTCCTACTGAATAGCTCTTAAACTTCTTCCCTTTATGCGATTTCAAATAATTGAAATCAACCTCCTCCATTTTGACAATGATGACAGGTGAAGTGTCACTCGTGACGTGACGAGTTTGACCCGGCGGAAATTCTAGACATGCGCAAATAAAAATAATATTTTGCGAAACGAGTTTGACCCGGCGTTAATCCTGAGCCGGCGGTAATGCTGGGACTGCGCTAATTATTTTTGCGAAACGAGTTTGACCCAGCAGTAATTCTAGTCAGGCGCATACTATATACCCGCCAGCAATTCAAGGAAATATTGTATACTATACTATACTATACTATACTATACTATACCGTACAACCCTAAAAGGGACACACACAGAGACACTTGCAGTATGTTACGTACAATAATGCAATCTCCCTTACTATTTATTAACGTTATTTATGACCTTCACCAGCTGTAAGAGAACAACGTTACATACAACATGTCCTCTTTGAACTCTTTCACACCGTGCCAAATTGGTTTTGGCAAAAAAAAAAAAAAAAAGAGTAGGAATAGAGACAAACAAAGAAATAAGACAGAAGGGGGGGGAGAGAGAGTAAATGAGCCTGGACTCCCTGAGGTAACGAGCCTGGCTGCGTGCAGGAGAAAGAGCAGTGGAGTGCAACATCTTGCATGTGGCTGATGTGTGGATGATGACGTCACCGTGGCAGTGGGCTGTGTCGTGACGTGAGAGATCTGGAGCGTCACCATCAAGTTAGAGCAGGTCAACTTGGTGTCACGTCCACACAAAATCCAATCACCGAAGCCCATTTTAGTGCTTTAGTGCGTTATGTCACCATCAAAAGCAGGAAAAAAATACTTTTATACACATATATCGCATTTTCCGGACCATAGGGCTCACCGGATTATAAGGCGCACTGCCGATGAGCGGGTCTAGTCAGGTCTATTTTCATATAAAAGGATCTAAAGGAGTGTGTGGAGGGGGGGCGTGGCCTGCGGACCTGCAGCGAAGCCGTGTGTGCCAGGACCGGCTTCAAGATCAGCGAAAGGTGCGGTAGATGGCCCACCTTGGCCTGCTTATCTAATCACCTGTCGCTCTGTTAAATTCAATCAATCAATGTTTATTTATATGGTCCTAAATCACAAATGTCTCAAAGGACTGTACAAACCATTACGACTACAACATCCTCGGAAGAACCCACAAAAGGGCAAGGAAAACTCACACCTAGTGGGCAGGGAGAATTCACACTGGGAGATCTTTTTTAGAAGATCTGAAGGGGGACAGTTGGATTTGGTTGTCTTTTTATTTCCTCGTCAGATTTTAGAACAGCTAAAGTGTGAGCCTTTTACATAGACCTTGAATTTGGAATGTGTGAATGAAGACATAACAATCTGTTATCTCAACTGTCCGAAGTAGGGAGGAGAAGAAGAGGGGCGGGTGATAGTGAGTGAGGAGGGAGAAACTGCCATTTTAGGATTAGATCAATTTGGACCCAGCTTTGAAATGTTGTATCTAGATTGATCTCCCAAGGCGCTTTGGTCATAAAATAGCAAAATGAGCAACCTCTGTCTCTGATTGATTTAAAACCAGCTTATGTGTCATAAAAGAACCTGGGGGCGTTGACCGAAGGAAGAACAGGTCAGAACGCATCAACACCCAGTGGGACGCCAGTGACAATGCTGACTATTAGAAACCTTGGAGAGGACCTCAAATTTGGGCACCCCCCCCGCCCCCCTTCCTCTAGGGGACCGAAAGCAATGGATGTCGAGCGGGTCTAACATGATACTGTGAAAGTTCAATCCATAGTGGCTCCAACACAGCCGCGAGAGTTCAGTTCAAAGCGGATCCAAAAGGCAGCAGCCGGGGAGGAGAGAGGAGTTGGAGGTGGAGCACGAGCGAGACAGATGAACCAAATAAACATTTCCTGAAAAGTACCAGAAAGACTAAAAATAAAACAGTGTTCAATCCTGAAAAGGAGCTGTCATGGCAGTACTTGGTGGTCCACCGAGTCATATTATTATAATTTTTTTCTAAATGTAAAACACTTCCTTGTGGTCTACATAACATGTGATGGTGGTTCTTTGGTAAAAATGTTGCATTGATGATGTTTTACAGATCATCTTCAAGCCGCTTTCTGACAATCGCTTCTGGATGCGCTGTTTTGTGGGCGGTCTTATTTACGTGGCTCACCTTCGACAGCGTCTTCTCCCTGTCATCTTTGTTGCAGCGGTGTAGCGTGCAAGGACGGGAGTGGAAGATGTGTCAAAAGATGGCGCTAACTGTTTTAATGACATTCAGACTTTACTTCAATTAATAATGGAGCAGCATCTCCTCATCCGGAAACGACAACAAAGCCGGAAATGTGTCCCGTGCAAAAACCGTCCGACCGGAACTCTCTAATATCTAAAGTTCCTTGGGTGAATAAAGTAAACTCACTACACCGGTATGTTTTAGCGCTTTCATGGCGAGTTTACTGACAGATATGTGTTACGTGTGGGTCGCAGCTGGCTGCGAGGTTTGTTCCCCCGGGATGCAAACGGATCACTCCGGACAGGACTTGCAGGTAGGAACATGATTTATTACTCGAAAATCAAAGAAGTACCAAACACAGAAAATAAGCAGAAGAAACAATGTGCAGATCGCACTAGAAGCTAAGGCTACCACTTATCATAGACTAGAAGACGGATACCGTACTCACGTAGCAGGTTGCGTACAGCAAAACAAAGAAGCCAGGACGAGCGTGGCGAGAGAGGTGAAAAAATAGCTCTGATTTATGGAAGACTGCAGTTAACCAGAGGCAGGTGAACCCAAATAATCCCCATAGACACCAAAACAAACCCAGAGGTGCACAAGACAGGAACTAGGGGAGTCCAAATATAACAGAAAATGACAAAATATGATCTGAGCCACAGCTCATGACAATATAAGTAAGAACTTTACTCTACTTTATATCCGAAATGGCAACAGGAGATGATGAATTTCCCAAAACAAGAAGATAGAGAAAAAGAAGAAGCTTATTGACTACGGTGTCGGTACGGACTACAGAGGTGGACACGCAAAAAATTTACAGGACCTATCCAGATCCCACATACAGATCAGCAGGTACCAGAAGGTAAGAATAGTTGCTTTTGCATAGTATTGTGGATCAAATCAGATAATATCCATCCATCCATCCATTTTCTACCGCTTGTCGCTTAGTGTTGCCAATCAACCTATCAAAGCTTTGGTGTTGCTTGCTTACGGGTACTTGCTAGGGTCATTAACTGAAGAGGAGGCGTCAACTTGCATTCCACTAGTATCTCTTGTGTGTGACTGCCATCTACTGGTCACACTTATCATTTCACCATGTACAAATAAAATAGCTTCGAGGTAGGTAAGCACAACCAAAATTATTCCGTACATTAGTTTTGAGAAAATGAAAGGATTTGAAGTGTGCTTTATAGTCTGAAAAACACGGCACATCACTACATACGATGTCATAGATTGTCTAAATCAGGGGTCGGCAACCCGCGGCTCCAGAGCCACATGCGGCTCTTTTATCACTCTGTTGTGGCTCAGTTGCATACTTGCCGACCCTCCTGATTTTTCCGGGATGTATACGGATTTCAGTTCCTCTCTCAAAAATCTGCCGGGAATATTATCCTTAGATTTTCACTCGGACAACAATTTTGAGGGCGTACCGTAATGGCAATTCCTTTGACGTCCTCTAGAACAGTAGTCCCCAACCACCGGGCTCGATTGGTACCATAAAAATCACAAGATACACTTACAATTAGTGCACCAACCCAACAAAAACACCCTTTTTCAAGACAAAAAAAAAAAAAAAACGTGCGTAGGTTGAGGTGGGCGGGGTTTGGTGGTAGCGGGGTGTATATTGTTGCCCAGAAGAGTTAGGGATGCATGGGATTCTGGGTATTTGTTCTGTTGTGTTAATATTGTGTTGCAGTGCAGATGTTCTCCCGAAATGTGTTTGTCATTCTTGTTTGGTGTGGGTTCACAGTGTGGCGCATATTAGTAAGAGTGTTAAAGTTGTTTAAACGGGCACCCTCAGTGTGACCTGTATGGCTGTTAAACAAGTATGCCTTGTGTCTGCAGAAGCCACATGCAACAAGATGCCTGTTAGGGTTTTAGAGGGCGTTAAAGGCAGTGCCATCCTAGAACGCCTTTATCTTTAATGTTAGGGGGGAAATCAGCAGACATTCGAGAGAATGCTCGCTCTGAATCTAGGGAGTCTCCCGGAAAATTTGGGAGGGTTGGCAAATGTGATGTTGTCAAGCGGCATTCCCAAAAAACTTGCGGACCGCACTAACATTGAATTTTCATATTAAGGTGCGGGCCGCGTGTCTGAGACCCCTGGTTTAAAGCCCAAAAAAACAACTTTGTACGCATTTTTATTTCATTTTAAATTTCAAAAGAGTTTTGTGGCTCCCGTTGTTTTCTTCATTTTGTGAAACGGGTCAAAATGTCTCTTTGAGTGGTAAAGGTTGCCGACCCCTGGTCTAAAAGTATGACCTTGGTTGACTGAATAAAAAGACAAAGAATAAGTAGAACACACCGACAAAGGAGTGGATTTACCCGCACCCATTTAGACACATTAATTGCTGCTTTATATTCGCTGTTTGGCCGAGCCTGGTGTCCGGAGTAAGAAGGTTTTAGTATGACAAGTCATGCCTGGTGGTTTAATACATGTATTGGTTGTATTTATTTCAATTTGCATCCATGGTGTCTCAAGCCAGGTTGTTGATCCAGAAACAAACAGTGTATTTCTAATGAAATGTTTAATTTGTCATTGTGAGTTGCTACTAAATCCTCATGACAATAAATCTAGCCCTTGAATATTAAAATAATGTGGGTTTGTTTGGATCACAGCAGGGTTCATTTTGACAGCCATTTTTAATGGAAGTTTTAGGCAAAAATGTATTTTAGTTTTTGTTATATTTTAGTCATCTCAATTCCATCCATCCGTTTATCCACAGCTCGTCCCTTTCAGTGAAGTTGGCAAGTTGTGTAAATGATAAATAAAAACAGAAACCAATTATCTGCATATCCTTTTCAACTTATTGTCACGTTCGGTGGTCTGGATTATGTTTTTGTTATTTTATGTTGTTTTGAACTCCATTAGTACCTGTCTTTCGGTGCACTCTTGTTTGTTTTTGGTTGCCATGGTGACTGTTCGATTTTGTGTTCGGACGCTCACCTGGCTCTAATCATGAGACTATTTCGACCGCCCTTGCCAGTCAGTCGGTCTAGTTTTCATGCCATAGTTCATGCTGCTCCTTTCATGATTAGTTCACGCTGCTCTGTTCATGCCATAGTTCATGCTGCCCGTTTTCAGGTCAAGTAAGTTTTGTTTATTCATGCCTCAGTTAAGTGGCCTAGTGGTTAGAGTGTCTTGAGATCGGTAGGTTGGGAGTTCAAAATCCGGCCGAGTCATACCAAAGACTATAAAAAAATAGGACCCATTGCCTCCCTGCTTGGCACTCAGCATCAAGGGTTGGAATTGGGGGTTAAATCACCATAAATGATTCCCGGGCATTGGCACCGCTGCTGCCCACTGCTCCCCTCACTTCCCAGGGGGTGATCAAGGGGATGGGTCCAATGCAGAGGACACATTTCACCACAACTAGTGTGTGTTTGACAATCATTGGTACTTTAACTTTCTGTCTAAGTTGTGTTTTCGCCTCGTGCGTCTTTTTGTTTGTTCCTATTTTTAATTTTCCTGAAGGAACTCTCCTGAAGGAATCAATAAAGTACTATCTATCTATCTATCTATCTATCTATTTTGATAGTGATTAACTAAAAATGTTCCTACCTTCACGCCCGGTCCAGAGTAGTCCGTTTGCATCCTGGGAGAACAAACCCAGCAGCAAGCTGCAAAAAAAAAAACATGTCTTGACACTCATATTCAATTGAATAGACGGCAAATATTTAATGTTTGAACTGAGAAACTAGTTTTTTTTTGCAAATAATCATTAACTTAGAATTTAATGGCAGCAACACATTGCAAAAAAGTTGGCACAAGGGCATTTTTACCACTGTGTTACATGGCCTTTCCTTTTAACAACACTCAGTAAACGTTTGGGAACTGAGGAGACCCATTTTTGAAGTTTTCAGGTGGAATTCTTTCCCATTCTTGCTTGATGTACAGCTTAAGTTGTTTAACAGTCCGGGGTCTCCCTTGTGGTATTTTTGGCTTCATAATGTTCCACACATTTTCAATGAGAGACAGGTCTGGACTACAGGCAGGCCAGTCTAGTACCCGCACTCTTTTACTATGAATCCACGCTGTTGTAATACGTGCAGAATTCGGCTTGGCATTGTCTTGCTGAAATAAGCAGGGGCGTCCATAACCTTATTTACATTCCCAAAGCCAAGAGGTTCAACGACCGATAATCGCGCTGGGTGCAGTTTTTCCTGCAGATTTGACTACACTCTCTCATTCAGACCTGCCCGTGTAGGGATGGTAACGTGGGAGATCGAAGGCTTGGTCAAGATGGCCCTGCGCTCCGACCCTGGTCCCGACAGCGGACCCCCGTACAAGCTGTTTGTTCCTCGACAACTATAATCCAAGGTACTGGACTGGGCTCATTTTAACATCCTCACCTGCCATCCTGGAATCCATAGGTCACTCTCTTTCATTCAACGTCGTTTCTGGTGGCCATCCATGAAGGCGGAATACCCGCGAGTTTGTTGCTGCATGCACCATCTGCTTCCGCAACAAAGCTGCCCACAGTCCTCCGATAAGCCTCTTATGTCTTCTCGAACCTGGTCCATTGCTCTGGACTTCATTACCGGATTTCTCACCTCACAAGGTAACACTTCCATTCTCACTCTGATCGACAGGTTCTCCAAAGCAGCCAACTTCGGCCCCTTCCCAAGCTTCCCCACGGTGCCGAGACTACTGACCTACTCTTCCAACATGTGGTCAGGATCCATGGGATCCCCGTGGACACCGTCTCTGGCGTTGGGCCCCAATTAATTTACCGGGTCTGGCAGACCTTCTGCAAGGGGATTGGGGCAACGGTCAGTCTGTCCTCCGGCTATCACCCCCAAAGCAATGGGCAAGCCAAGAGGGCCAACCACAGAGTGGAGACCATGCTGCACTGTATGGCTGCCCTGCCAGCCCACTTCCTGTTGCAAGTTCATACCCTTGGTGGAATACGCATTTAACTCCATGACCAGCGCGGCCACAGGTATGTCCCCGTTTGAGTGCTCCCTGGGTTTCCAGCCGCCTACATTTCCTCAACAGGAGATCAAAGAGGCAATACCCTCTTTTCGAGCCCATCTTAGGCACTGCCCCAAAGTCTAGAAATCCGCCCGTGCGGCACTGTTAAGGGTTTCATAGAGGATGCGTCACAGCGTCAATCTGCGGCGCATCCCGGCACCAGCCTCTCAGCGGGCAGCAAGTGATGCTGTGGGCCAAGGATCTTCACCTTCCAGTATACTCCCAAAAGTTGGCACCACGCTACGTGGGGCATTTTCCAGTGGAAGCCATTATAAACCCAGCTGCGGTACGCCATCTCCTGCCACATTCTATGAAAGTACACACAATTTTTCACATCTCCCAACTTAACCTTGTGGCGGGTCAGTTCCCTTTCCCCCCCATCCCTGCTCTTACCCCTCCTAGGATCCTCGAGGACAGTGATACTGTGTGGACTGTAAAGGAGACAGGGAAGGGGGTTGGTCTTCTTGGTCGACTGGGAGGGCTATGGACCGGAGGATCGATCCTGGGTAACGGCCACATACATCATTGACCCATCACTCCTTAGGGACTTCTACGAGGTTCACACTGAGGCACCACGACGGAGGTGAAGGGGGTGGGGGCGGGGGGGGGGGGGGGGGGGGGGGCTGATACAGATTAGACACCTTCCGCCTCTCATTCTGCTGTGCGCTCCACTGAGCGCACCTCGGGACAAGCCCACGGGCATTCTTCTCCGGCTGCGGTCGCGCCTCCGTGCGGCTGCAATGAGACACCCGCCTTCATTAGTCAACGCGTCTTGCGTTTCAGTGCCAGAACCAAGCTACTTGAATATGTGCAGTAAGCCTCATACGTCTCCAGCTTTCATTTGCCTATGAGCTTCCTCGCTCTTTGTGTTTTACCCCCGCCATGCTCACTGTGTCTCATTTTGTGTCGTCATCCAGCAACCCGTCATCATCCCCTGGTTTCGGGATGTGTGTCTTGTCTCTTCGGATCTCCTCTGGATTCTCTGCTGCCTCCCTGGACCTCGACCTCACGCCTGCCCTTTGACCACGACTCCTCACTCTAGCCCTTGACCTCCTGCCTGTCTCTGGACCTTCAAGCCTGCCTTGCCCTATCTGGACTTCCGCCTCGATCCTAACACGCACCTTCAACACCCCTCAGATATTTACTACACAAAATCAAACCTTATTAGTACCAATGATTGTCGCACACACACTAAGTGTGGCAAAATTATTCTCTGCATTTGACCCATCACCCTTAATCGCCCCCTAAGAGCTGAGGGGAGCAGTGAGCAGCAGCGGTGGCCGAGCCCGGGAATCATTTTTGGTGATTTAACCCTCAATTCTAACTCTTGATGCTGAGTGCCAAGCAGGGAGGTAATGGTTCCCGTTTTTATAGTCTTTGGTATGACTCGGCCGGGGTTTGAACTCATAACCTACCGATCTCAGGGTGACCTTATTTCTTTGGATTAAATACACACTTCACGTACATCTGTTTTTTGCAAACTCACAACGTCCCTGTCGCCATGCCGTCCCATTCTCCCACAGTATCGTTACATGCCTATGGTCTTGCTCCTTTACTGCTGTCTTTAACAGTAACAGTAATTCAGTACAGTAGGAGTCGTTTGGAAAGCTTAATTTAGGCCTACTTACTGTTGTGTGGATAATTAGCCTGTAGATGGCGCTTCAAGTTGGTTTTATTTTTACCGGAGAAGATCGAGCCACAAGGTTTACAATGTATCTTGTTGTCTACCATTGCAAAGGTACAACGTAAAATCTGGAGCCTATCTCAGCTGCACTAGGGCGGAAGGCGGGGTACACCCTAGACAAGTCGCCACCTCATCGCAGGGCCAACACAGATAAACGGACAACATTCACACTCACATTCACACACAATTTAGTGTTGCCAATCAACCTATCCCCAGGTGCATGTCTTTAGAGGTGGGAAGAGTCCGGAGTACCCGGAGGGAACCCACGCGGTCATGGGGAGAACATGCAAACTCTACACAGAAAGATCCCGAGCCCGAACCCAGGACTACTTAGGACCTTTATATTGTGAGGCAGATGCACTAACCCCTCTTTCACCGTACTGCCCGGCAGTAAACCAAACAAACAAAAATCCTTAAAGGCCTACTGAAATGAGATTTTCTTATTCAAACAAGGATAGCAGGTCCATTCTATGTGTCATACTTGATCATTTCGCGATATTGCCATATTTTTGCTGAAAGGATTTAGTAGAGAACATAGACAATAAAGTTCGCAACTTTTGGTGCTAATAAAAAAGCCTTGCCTGTGCCGGAAGTAGCAGACGATGAGGTCACAAGGGTGAGGGCTCCTCACGTCCTCACATTGTTTTTAATGGGAGCCTCCAGCAGCAAGAGCTATTCGGACCGAGAAAACGACAATTTTCCCATTAGTTCGAGCGAGGGTGAAAGATTTGTGGATGATGATATTAATAGCGAAGGACTAGAAAAAAATAAATAAATAAATAAAGTATAAAAAAAAAGGCGATTGCATTGGGACAGATTCAGTTGTTTTTAGACACATTTACTAGGATAATTCTGGGAAATCCCTTATCTTTCTATTGTGTTGCTAGTGTTTTAGTGAGATTAAATAGTACCTGATAGCCGGAGAGGTGTGTCCACGGGTGTCTTGAGGCCAGTGTCTGAGGGAAATCACGGCAAATACAAGGACGGCGCAAACTCCACAGATCTCCGGTAAGAGGCGACTTTTAAACACAATTTTCTCAGCGAAACCTGTCGGTTGACAAGTGGTCGGGAACCAATTTCGCTTGACCGCTCTGATCCATAGTAAAGCTTCACCTCCGGGAATTTTAAACAAGGAATCACCATGTGTTTGTGTGGCTAAAGGCTAAAGCTTCCCAACTCCATCTTTCTACTTTGACTTCTCCATTATTAATTGAACAAATTGCAAAAGATTCAGCAACACAGATGTCCAAAATACTGTTTAATTGAGCGACAAAAAGAGACGCCGTTTAGCCGTAAGTGGTACTGTGCTAATATTACCTGACGTCAAGCGTACGCGTCATTATTCCGCAACATTTTCAACAAGAAACTCCGCGGGAAATTAAAAATTGCAATTTAGTACAGTGAACCGGCCGTATTGGCATGTGTTGCAATGTTAATATTTCATCATTGATATATAAACTATCAGACTTTGTGGTCGGTAGTAGTGGGTTTAGTAGGCCTTGAACGTAATTTACAGCTCAGACGGTGAAGGAAATGCAGGATTTACTTGTGGTCGTTTGTATTGACTCTTCTTCTATGATTAGAATTAATGATTATGTTGATTGCACATCAGCTTTCAGCTCCAAAAATAAAACCTGCTGACGTTTTGATTACAAGCCTGTCACACGTCACGCAACAAATGGCTAGTTTGCTAATTGAAAGCGTATACAGCAGATTTGTGCATAATTTACACTCGTGTTACTCCTCACTGTCGACATGACACTTTGTGACGCCTGGAGAGAAGCTGCGATAAGATGGACGGTATCTACCCTGAGACGCTTGATTAGGAGATTCCGCCATTTGATTTGGACTCTCAAAGGTTCCCATGTGCTGGGTTAGATGACGTTCGTGCACATAACCACACGCCAACAAATCCTCATTAAACCTGTTGACTCTGTTAAGGCTGCCAGTAGACATGAGTCCCTCAGGTGTGTGTGTGTAGGTGTGTGTGTGTGAAAGAGATAGAGGGAGGACTTTTATATATGTGGCCATCAGAGCCACTGACGTCTTTGGGTTATTACGGCGCAGAGGGCTGACACACACCCGCAAACATCCTCATATCTTCTCCTGTTCCGCTATCGAAGCTGAGGAAGAATCCACTTACACAGACAGAGACAAAGTCCACCATCAGCCAGGCCTTTCCTCCATTTTATATGACAAATTTGTTCATTTCCACAGATTCGATTTACACAATGCCGGGCTCCCAGGTGTGTTTGTGTTGACTGTACCTCTTCCTACGTAGGCTTGGATGCAAATGTGGGTTAGGTTTTGTCGAAGACCAACACGAGTTAGATAGAGCGATGTCATTGGGACAGCAGAGAAAAAGAGCCCATGCAAGCTTGTTGAACGGATATTTGGTCGGATAAGTAAAAAACTGCAACTAGCTGGAATAGAAACAGAGATAATTGCAAGTAAACAAAGATGGGGAATTAAGTAACAAATACATGACAACAAGCGCTGTCCGGTACTAATTAAACTTCAATCACACACCACAGTCGTTTAAAGCCACCACCACTAGGGGTCCTCACATGATCAGAAAGACCAGAGTGTGTGTAAAGACTGTTTGGCCAACTTCAATCTCTTCAATCATTGGTCAAAAGGCAGTCACCTGACTACAGGGCGCCATAACTGCTACCAACTTTGAGCTTGTTGGACAGACATTTTGTCGGATTAGTAAACAACTGCAACTAGCTAGAATAGAAATGGAAATAGTAAAAAGTAAACAAAGAAGGGGAATTAAGGAAAAATACATGAAAAAGTGCTGTCCAGTACTAATTAAACATCAATCATACACCACAATTGCATAAATCCGCAACCACTAAGGGTCCTCACATGATCAGAAAGACCAGAGTGTGTGTAAAGACTGTTTGGCCAACTTCAATCTCCTCAGTGGTTGGTCAAAAGGCAGTCACCTGACTACAGGCCGCCCTGATTGCTACCAACTTTATGCAACTAGCTGGAATAGAAATGGAAATAGTAAAAAGTAAACAAAGACGGGGAATTAAGGAAAAATACATGAAAAAGCGCTGTCCAGTACTAATTAAACATCAATCACACACCACACTCGTTTAAAGCCACCACCACTAGGGGTCCTCACATGATCAGAAAGACCAGAGTGTGTGTAAAAAGTGTTTGGCCAACTTCAATCTCCTCAATGATTGGTCAAAAGGCAGTCACCTTACTACAGGGTGCCCTGACTGCTACCAACTTTGAGCTTGTTCGACAGACATTTTGTCGGATTAGTAAACAACTGCAACTAGCTGGAATAGAAATGGAAAAAGTAAAAAGTAAACAAAGAAGGGGAATTAAGGAAAAATACATGAAAAAGCGCTGTCCAGTACTAATTAAACATCAATCACACACCACACTCGTTTAAAGCCACCACCACTAGGGGTCCTCACATGATCAGAAAGACCAGAGTGTGTGTAAAAAGTGTTTGGCCAACTTCAATCTCCTCAATGGTTGGTCAAAAGGCAGTCACCTGACTACACGGCGCCCTGACTGCCACCAACTTGAGCTTGTTCAACAGAAATTTTGTCGGATTAGTAAACAACTGCAACTATCTGGAATAGAAATGGAAATAATAAAAAGGAAAAAAAGAAGGGGAATTAAGGAAAAATACATGAAAAAGCGCTGTCCAGTACTAATTAAACATCAATCACTGAGATACGATCCAGCGACCCCCGCGACCCCGAACGGGACAAGCGGTAGAAAATGGGTGGATGGATCACGCACCATGGTTGTATAAATACGCAACCACTAGGGGTCCTCACATGATCAGAGAGACCAGAGTGTGTGTAAAAACTGTTTGGCCAACTTCAATCTCTTCAATCATTGGTCAAAAGGCAGTCAAGTGACTACAGGGCGCCATAACTGCTACCAACTTTGAGCTTGTTGGCCAGACAACTGCAACTCGCTGGAATACAAATTGAAAAAACGTCCGACCGGAACTCTCTAATAACTAATGTTCCTTGGGTGAATAATGTATACTCACTACCAGAGGTGGGTAGTAACGCGCTACATTTACTCCGTTACATCTACTTGAGTAACTTTTGGGATAAATTGTACTTCTACGAGTAGTTTTTATGCAACATACTTTTACTTTTACTTGAGTATATTTATAGAGAAGAAACGCTACTTTTACTCCGCTCCATTTATCTACAATCAGCTCGTTACTCGCTACTTTTTTTGTTTTTTTTATCAATCTGTTAATGCACGCTTTGTTTGTTTTGATTTTGTCAGATACGCATTCAAAGTAGGAACTACAGTCACTTGTGACGTTGGACCAATCAAACAAAACCAGGCGGTCACATGACCGTCACACGTCAAATCCGACCAAAAAAAGTTTAAAAACTTACTGGGGTGTTACCATTTAGTGGTCAATTGTGCGGAATATGTACTGTACTGTGCAATCCATTAATAAAAGTTTCAATCAATCAATCAAAAGTGTAAAGGAAAAAAGACAGTTTTTATTTCAACCGTACTTCCCGTCAAAAGCCTAAAGACTGATCGCCCAGTTCCTGTTTTCACAATAAAAGTGGTGCTCCATCGTGCCTGCGCTAACAAAATAAGAGTCTCCGAAAGCCAGCGCAAACAAGCGAGCAAGCCACGGAGTTTGCCGCCAAAGTATTTCTTGTAAAGTGTTTAAAAATGAATATGGAAGCTGGACGAATAAAATGCCCAAAAAAATCCCGACTTTCATGTGGTATTAGACAGAAAAGAGGAACTTTTTTTCTCTTCCATTTGAAAATGTGGGCATTATCAGCACTATACTGTCTGATTCCAATCAATACAAGTCATCAGAATCAGGTAATACACCAACTTATATTCTTGTCTTCATGAAAGATAGGAATCTATATGTGTTAAACATGCATGTATATTTATTAAAACACCTTTAACATGTCAACAAAAATGGCAAAATAAATAACTATAAATTATATACTATTATACTATATATATATATATATATATATATATATATATATATATATATATATATATATATATATATATATATATAGTGGATGTATATGTATATATGAGGTAGATCACCTCGACTTGGTCATTTATTAAGTAATTGATTAACGTTGAAAAACTTATTGGGGTGTTACCATTTAGTGGTCAATTGTACGGAATATGTACTGTACTGTGCAATCTACTAATACAAGTTTCAATCAATCAATCAATCAATCAATCAATCAATCAATCAATCAATCGATGAATGCCTACTGAGCCTATAGTGCTGTTAAGTTATTGTGGCTAAATTTGCCTTAATTTTTTATTTTAATGTATTATTATTTAAAATATATTATTGTTTTAGTTGCTTAAGAGATATTCCTGGCTCTGAATTTGCTCATTGCTATTTTTGTGTTTTTGTGCAATATTTGTTGCCGTAATCATTAAACAAACAGGTTACTCATCAGTTACTCAGTACTTGAGTAGTTTTTTCACAACATACTTTTTACTTTTACTCAAGTAAATATTTGGATGACTACTCCTTACTTTTACTTGAGTAATAAATCTCTAAAGTAACAGTACTCTTACATGAGTACAATTTCTGGCTACTCTACCCACCTCTGCTCACTACACCCGTATGTTTTAGCACTTACATGGCGAGTTTACTGAGAGATATAAGTAAGAATGTCACATAACAAGAAAATAGAGAAAAAGAACAAGCTTATCGACTACGGACTACTAAGGCGGACTTGCGCAATTTTTCAGGATCTATGCAGATCTCAAAAATAGATCAGCAGGTACCAAAAGGTAAGAAAAACACCAGATAATATTTCTTACTTTATACACACACCATTGTAATACTTGTAGGGACAGCGCGCAACCCGAGGGTCCCTGGTTCAATCCCCACCTAGTACCAACTTCGTCACGTCTGTTGTGTCCTGAGCAAGACACTTCACCCTTGCTCCTAATGGGTGCTGGTTAGCGCCTTGCATGGCAGCTCCCTCCATCAGTGTGTGAATTTGTGTGTGAATGGGTAAATGTGGAAGTAGTGTCAAAGCGCTTTGAGTACCTTGAAGGTAGAAAAGCGCTATACAAGTACAACCCATTTATCATTTATCATTTGTATGCTTAATGCGCCGACAACCCATCAAGCGGTGCGGCTTCTTAGCTAACCAAAGCCGTACTAAAACATTTTGACAGATTTTTGAGCGCAATGTGAAATGATCCATATTTTCAATGGAACATATAAAATGTTGGTGTTGTTTACTTGAGTCATATTGCCATCATACTGCAGTCTACACGTAGCTCTTATGTTTGACTGCCATCTACTTTACACAATTATCATTACACCATGTACCAAATAAAATTGCTTTGAGGTCGGTAAGCAAAACAATTATTCCGTACATTAGGCGCACCGGGTTGAAAGGCGCACATTCGAGTTTTGAGGGGAAAAGAATGATTTGAAGCTCCTTACAGTCCGGAAAATACGGTATTTGTGCTACTTGTTCATTTCCACCTGTACAAGGAAACCCTAACCAAACTGACAAATAGTTCGCTCAGAAAGAGGCAACACTGACTCACATCGACTCATTTGTTCATCAACTTGTTTACCCTTCCTTGAGCAAAGTCCGGAAATAAAAGACCGGAAGGTGAATACAGTGGACGAACGAAAGAAAATGAAATAAATAGGACCTCGGCGACTAATGCACCTCCAGTGCTAATCGCTATGGCAACAGATGATTTTAGGGGAGGGAGTGCAGTTTCCACTTTGAAAAAGGACCTATCCAACCATCAATTTAGCATTATTGTCTTGTGGATAATCTCAAAGGATCTGCAATGAGGTGGAAAAGCAGACGGAAGAAGAAGGTCTGCCTTAAGTCCCTGAAGGAGCCCTGCCAAACACTTGTTAATAACGTTATTTCTTATGTAGCCCCCGGCAAAACACGCAGAGGAAGAGCACAATATGGTTAGATCTCTATACCAACAGAGGAGAAATGGACTCAATAGACCAAGTCAGCACATTCGATTTTCTTGTGAAAACTGATGTAAATATTTTGGATTTTTTTGGGACTACAAGGCGCACTTCAAATCCTTTCTCAAAAACGGACAGCGTGCCTTATGTATGTAATAATTCTGGTTGTGCTTACTTACCTCAAGAACATTTTATATGGTGCCTGGTGTAATCATAAGTGTGACCAGCCACACATAAGAGATACGTGTGGACTCCAGGTTGACGCCTGTTCAGTAAACGATGCTAGCAAAGCAAGACTAAAACTTGAAATGTTTCATTGAGAATATAGAACATTACACACAGCGCTCAAAAATCTGTCAAAATGCGTAGGTTTGACTTTGGTAAGCTAGCTGGTAAGCTACCTGGGCTAGTGCTGGGCGGCGTATCAATATTAACCGTACTACCACTATATTTTAGAAAGAAATATATACCGTATTTTTCGGACTATAAGTGGCGTTTTTTTTTGTAGTTTTGCCGGGTGTGAGACTTGGCCAGACTATAAAAAAAAAAAATTTAAAAAATGTTTTATTTTTATTTTATTTTTTTTGGGGTTTGGCCGGGTCTCACCCCCCGCTGAACTGTGGAGAAGACTGCGACTTATAGTCCGAAAAATACGGTACTGAAGAAAAATATAAACTGCAAATTTAAACACTTTTTGTACAGAACACCACTACAATAGTTTAAAACAAATAAAGTGCACTTTTGTGCATGATGTCACACAAGATATTTCAATTGCTGTCAAATAAAAATGAGCTGCATAATAGGAAATCAAATAGTGTATGTCCTTCAATATGTGGTAGGTTCCTGCGCATGTTATCTCCTTATGTTGTCGACTATTTTTTTCATACGGTGTTGATCTGGAAATGTTTGCCTCGGCATTTTGATGGTGTGGCACCGAACGAGGATGTTGACATACGGAGTAATCACTCTTCATTCTCTCGCAGGTGACTTATCAAATGATGCTACATAATAGCAGTAATGCTTCTTTGTGTAGCAACGCTTTTGCCCCACCTTTGACAAATTACGGTTGTCTGTTTGACGTATTCCCACTTGAAGCCAAACCACCGCCAGACGATGGACCCCCTGCTGTTTTTCTTGGGTTTTTTGGTTTCATCTGACCACATGACATTCTCCCAATCCTCTGCTGTATCATCCATGTATCCATTTTGGTATAAACTCAACTGGTCGTGTTTGGAGGAAGAAGAATACTGAGTTGCATCCCAAGAACACCACACCTACTGTGACGCATGGGGGTGGAAACATCATGCTTTGGGGCTGTTTTTCTGCTAAGGCATGGGTGTCAAACTCTGGACCGGCGTGTAATTTCATTTGGCCCTTGAGGCAATAATAAATTAACATTAGAGCTGGCCCGCCGGTATTATATAGGGCAGTGCCGCTGCATCACCGTATTCAACACAAATTTTCATACTTGCCAACCCTCTCGATTTTTCCAGGAGAATCCCGAATTTCAGTGCCCCCCCCCGAAAATCTCCCGGGGCCACCATTCTCCCGAATTTCCACCCGGACAACAATATTGGGGGCGTGCCTTAAAGGTACTGCTTTTAACATCCTCTACATCCAGTCGTCTCGTCCTCTTATCCTCCATACAAACAGCGTGCCGGCCCAGTCACGTAATATATGGGGCTTCTACACACACACAAGTGAATGCAAAGCATACTTGGTCAACAGCTATGCAGGTCACACTGAGGGTGGCCGTATAAACAACTTCAACACTGTTACACCACATTGTGAACCCACACCAAACAAGAATGACAAACACATTTCGGGAGAACATCCGTACCGTAACACAACATAAACACAACAGAACAAATACCCAGAAAGCCTTGCAGCACTAACTCTTCTGGGCTAACTCTTCCGGGACACTACAATATACACCCCTGCTACCAACAAAACTCGATTTTGCTTGTCACTTAAAAGTTATATAAGCCTTGCTTGGTCAATATTCAATGCAAAACTTGTTTGGGTCCCTATTAAAATGTTAAGTTGTTCAACTTTGGCCCGCGGCTTTGTTCAGTTTAGAATTTTGGCCCACTCTGTATTTGAGTTTGACACCACTGTGCTAAGGGGACAGGACCATTGATCCGTGTTAAGGCAAGAATGTATTGTGAGATAAATGCTTCAAAGGCCTACTGAAACCCACTACTACTGATAGTTTATACAGTTGGGCAACAAAGTATTTAGTCAGCCACCGATTGTGCAAGTTCTCCCACTTAAAATGATGACAGAGGTCTGTAATTTTCATCATAGGTACACTTCAACTGGAAAAAAATCAAAGAATTCACATTGTAGGAATTTTAAAGAATTTATTTGTAAATTATGGTGGAAAATAAGTATTTGGTCACTTCAAACAAGGAAGATCTCTGGCTCTCACAGACGTCTTTAAGAAGCACTTCTGTCCTCCACTCGTTACCTGTATTAATGGCACTTGTTTGAACCTGTTATCTGTATAAAAGACATCTGTCCACAGCCTCAAACAGTCAGACTCCAAACTCCACTATGGCCAAGACCAAAGAGCTGTCAAAGGACACCAGGAAAAGAATTGTAGACCTGCACCGGACTGGGAAGAGTGAATCTAAAATAGGCAAGCAGCTTGGTGTGAAAAAATCAACTGTGGGAGCAATTATCTGAAAATGGAAGACATACAAGACCACTGATAATCTCCCTCGATCTGGGGCTCCAAACAAGATCTCACCCCGTGGGGTCAAAATGTTCACGAGAACGGTGAGCAAAAATCCCAGAACCACACGGGGGGACCTGGTGAATGACCTGCAGAGAGCTGGGCGAAAAGTAACAAAGGTTACCATCAGTAACACACTACGCCGACAGGGAATCAAATCCTGCAGTGCCAGACGTGTCCCCCTGCTTAAGCCAGTGTATGTCCAGGCCCGTCTGAAGTTTGCCAGAGAGCACATGGTAGAATGTCATGTGGTCAGATGAAACCAAAACAGAACTTTTTGGTATAAACTCAACTCGTCGTGTTTGGAGGAAGAAGAATACCGAGTTGCATCCCAAGAACACCGTACCTACTGTGAAGCATGGGGGTGGAAACATCATGCTTTGGGGCTGTTTTTCTGCTAAGGGGACAGGACGATTGATCCGTGTTAAGGAAAGAATGAATGGGGCCATGTATCGTGAGATTTTGAGGCAAAACCTCCTTCCATCAGTGAGAGCTTTGAATGGTTGATCAAGTACTTATTTTCCACCATAATTCACAAATAAATTCTTTAAAATTTCTACAATGTGAATTTTTTTTTCACATTCTGTCTCTCACAGTTGAAGTGTACCTATGATGAAAATTACAGACCTCTGTCATCATTTTAAGTGGGAGAACTTGCACAATCCGTGGCCGACTAAATACTTTTTTGCCTCACTGTATATTGACGCCTACATAGGTCTGGTGATAATGTTCCCCTTTAACGTTTTTGTTCTCTTCACAATTGTAGCGCAGATTGAATCTGAAAACCACTTCCATTTCCATACCTGGTGACATTTTCTCCTTCTTCAAGATTGTTCTCCGTGGCGCCGGCGTGACATCTGCGGACGCCGCTGCAAGTTGAAAGAAGACAGAAACAAAAACACAAAAGTTTACTCTCAGTTCGGCTCTCTTCTTCACAAGGTCGGACATAATCAGCTGTCAAATGGAAAAAGGGGGCGTCCAAAATGCATTTGTTGATCGACACGTTCAGCAGACATGATTTGGTGTTCACTAGGAGGAAACATATGTCATTATAACACATTTTTAATACATGCCAGGGGAAGCTCTAACAGTGACAAATGGCTTTGTGGATTTCAACAGCAGTGTGTTAGTAAAAGGAGCTGACCTTGGTGCTGAGCACTGGCCCACAAAGTAGGGTCTTTTCAGCTCATTAGACCTGTATTACATAGACATCAATTCATCAGGATAAAATAACCTCCTCTGAATTAAATACAAGCCTATAAAATATCAACGGAATATGAGGCTAATCTTAGGCTGAACATTACACACACAATTATTCAAATATATTTTATACTTGTCAGATATGTTCTTGTGTCTGCACAATCTCCAACACCCAAAACCCATGAAGTTGGCACGTTGTGTCATTCACAAATAAAAAGAGAATACAACGATTGGCAAATCCTTTTCAACTTATATTCAGTTGAACAGACTGCAAAGACAAGATATTTAATGTTTGAACTGAGAAACATTGTTTGCCAATAATCATTATCTTAGAATTTAATGGCAGCTACACGTTGCAAAAAAGTTGCCACAAGGGCATTTTTACCACTGTGTTACATGGCCTTTCCTTTTAACAACACTCACTAAACACTTGGGAACTGAGGAGACAGACACTCAACAACAACACATCATTTGCAGACTATAATTGCTGGTTTGCAAAAAATATTTTTAAACCCAAAAAGGGCCCAGGCTAAGACCGATTTTTTTTATTTTGTTTTAATCTTCTAGTTTTTTTTTTCTCCCCCTCTTTGTTTACCTGTATCTCATCTTTTTTGTAAGGGGCGCTGGAAGCCGGCAGACCCGTCAGCGATCCTGTTCTGTCTCCCTGTAATGTTTGTCTAAACTTGAATGGGATTGTGCTGAAAATTTTAATTTTCCTGAAGGAACTCTCCTGACGGAATCAATAAAGTACTATCTAATCTAATCTAATCTAATCTAAAGTGAAATTAGATCATCTCCACAGTGGTTGAAAAACTCTGGATCAGGGCACCTGATTCTCATCATGGGGCGGTTGGTAGAGTGGCGGTGCCAGCAACTTGAGGGTTCCAGGTTCGATCCCCGCTTCCACTGCGTCCTTGGGCAAGACACTTTAACCGCCTGCTCCCAGCGCCACCCTAGTTTTAAATGTAACTTAGATATGTGAAGCGCTTTGGGTCACTAGAGAAAAAGCGCTACATAAATACAAACCTTGTTTCCATATGAGTTGGGAAATTGTGTTAGATGTAAATATAAACAGAATACAATGATTTGCAAATCATTTTCAATCCATATTCAGTTGAATGCACGACAAAGACAACATATTTGATGTTCAAACTCATAAACTTTATTTTTTTTTAGCAAATAATAATTACCTTAGAATTTCATGGCTGCAACACGTGCCAAAGTAGTTGGGAAAGGGCATGTTCACCACTGTGTTACATCACCTTTTCTTTTAACAACACTCAATAAATGTTGGGGAACTGAAAAAACTAATTGTTGAAGCTTTGGAAGTGGATTTCTTTCCCATTCTTGTTTTATGTAGAGCTTCATTCGTTCAACAGTCTGGAGTCTCCGCTGTCGTATTTTACGCTTCATAATGCGCCACACATTTTCCATGGGAGACAGGTCTGGACTGCAGGCGGGCCAGGAAAGTACCCGCACTCTTTTTTACGAAGCCACGCTGTTGTAACATGTGGCATGGCATTGTCTTGCTGAAATAAGCAGGGGCGCCCATGAAAAAGACGACGCTTAGATGGCAGCATATGTTGTCCCAAAACCTGTATGTACCTTTCAGCATTAATGGTGCCTTCACAGATGTGTAAGTTACCCATGCTTTGGGCACTAATGCACCCCCATACCATCACAGATGCTGGCTTTTGAACTTTGCGTCGATAACAGTCTGGATGGTTTGTTTCCCCTTTAGTCCGGATGACACAATGTTGAATTTTTCCAAAAACTATTTGAAATGTGGACTCGTCAGACCACAGAACACTTTTCCACTTTGCATCAGTCCATCTTACATGATCTCGGGTCCAGAGAAGCCGGTGGCGTTTCTGGATGTTGTTGATAAATGGCTTTCGCTTTGCATAGTAGAGCTTTAACTTGCACTTACAGATGTAGCGACGAACTGTATTTAGTATCAGTGGTTTTCTGAAGTGTTCCTGAGCCCATGTGGTGATATTCTTTAGAGATTGATGTCGGTTTTTGATACAGTGCCGTCTGAGGGATCGAAGGTCACGGTCATTCAATGTTGGTTTCCGGCCATGCCGCTTACGTGGAGTGATTTCCAGATTCTCTGAACCTTTTGATGATATTATGGACCGTAGATGTTGAAATCCCTAAATTTCTAGCAATTGCACTTTGAGAAACGTTGTTCTTAAACTGTTTGACTATTTGCTCACGCAGTTGTGGACAAAGGGGTGTACCTCGCCCCATCCTTTCTTGTGAAAGAC
Organism: Nerophis ophidion; assembly: GCF_033978795.1. Taxonomy (NCBI): domain Eukaryota; kingdom Metazoa; phylum Chordata; class Actinopteri; order Syngnathiformes; family Syngnathidae; genus Nerophis; species Nerophis ophidion. Next base: position 11,594,237 of record NC_084624.1, on the reverse strand, counting down.
TGAGCATTTTTGAGGAAGCTGTTTTTATACCCAATCATGGCACCCATCTGTTCCAATTAGCCTGCACACCTGTGGGATGTTCCAAATAAGTGTTTGATGAGCATTCCTCAACTCTTTCAGTATTTATTGCCACCTTTCCCAACTTCTTTGTCACGTGATGCTGGCATTAAATACTAAAGTTAATGATTATTTGCACAAAAAAAAGTTTATCAGTTAGAACATCAAATATGTTGTCTTTGTAGCATATTCAACTGAATATGGGTTGAAAAGGATTTGCAAATCATTGTATTCCTTTTATATTTACATTTAACACAATTTCCCAACTCATATGGAAACGGGGGTTTGAATAATGAACTAACTACCATCATTTGGATGTGTGGCCAAATACTTTTGGCAATATAGTGTATATATAATGCAATATAATGCTCCCATTAAACCGGTCCGAGGTGCAAAAAAGGTTGGGGACCACAGCAAAAGCCTACTCAGTGGCCTAGTGGTTAGAGTGTCCGCCCTGAGATCGGTAGGTTGGGGGTTCAAACCCCGGCTGAGTCATACCAAAGACTATAATAAATGGGTTGTACTTGTATAGCGTTTTTCTACCTTCAAGGTACTCAAAGCGCTTTGACACTACTTCCACATTTACCCATTCACACACACATTCACACACTGATGGCGGGAGCTGCCATGCAAGGCGCTAACCAGCACCCATCAGGAACAAGGGTGAAGGACACAACGGACATGACGAAGTTGGTACTAGGTGGGAATTGAACCAGGGACCCTCGGGTTGCGCACGGCCACTCTCGCGCTGCGCCACGCCGTCCCTAATAATAATGTGACCCATTCTGCTTGACACTCAGCATCAAGGGTTGGAATGGGGGGGTTAAATCGCCACAAATGATTCCCGGGCGCGACACCGCTGCTGCCCACTGCTCCCCTCACCTCCCAGTGGGTGAACAAGGGGATGGGTCGAATGCAGAGGACAAATTTCAACACACCTTGTGTGTGTGAAGGGGTGCCGAAAAGTGGGGGGTAAAGGAGACGGATTCTAGGGGCCCATGATGGAGGGGGGGCCCAGGGAGGCCCCTAATGATGATGACATTATAATACAGAGGGGTCCTGTAAGGATTATTTTCATGGTAGGGCTGGGCGTATCGATACTTGGTGAGTATCGGTATCGTATCGATACTGGCGTGATAGTATCGATACTTCATCAAATTAAGCGAATGACTCCGATTTAAAAAAAAATTAAAAACCACTCCACCCTCCTCACTAGTGATGGGTCGCGAACGAGATTTAAAAACACTTTAAAAATTCATCTTCAACCCAAAATAAAATAAAATAAATACAATTAATTGCGTTTCCAGTGCGACTTAATGTCTTGGTTGTAAATTGTAAAGTATTTTATTGCACTAAAATCAGGGGTAGGGAACCTATGGCTCTAGAGCCAGATGTGGCTCTTTTGATGACAGCATCTGGCTCTCGGATAAATCTGAGCTGACACTGCTTAACACAACAAGTAATGACTAATTCCACTTGTAATCAAAGTGTTAAAAATATAGTTCAAAATATTAAACATGCTCATGCATTTGAATCCATCCATCCTTTTTCTACCGCACTTGTTCAAGAAATTGCATGATTTATTTATTATTGTTTTTTTTAGGGCTTGCCCTCCTGGGGGTTCTTCAGACCACCAAGCTCCGACATGAAAGCCTGTTTCTGGGTTATGATATTTTTTTATTTTTCAATAAGTCTCACAGTTGCTTTCCAGCAATTGTCTTTTTCCCTTTCGTTCTCGCTCGCGCTCTGGCTCCAGCTCCAACCCTGTCTCTCCTCCCGGCTACTGCTTATAACAGAGCGACGGGTGATTAGATAACAAGGCCCAGGTGGGCCATCTATGCACCTGTCGCTGATTTCGAGGTTGGTCCTGGCACACCCCACTTCGCTGAAGGCCCGCAGGCCACGCCCCTCCACAGTTAACTTCAGAATATCAACGTTATTACAAAGAATACGAGACCTATTATATTCTAGTAATTTTGGTCTTACTTAAAAATGCATGATATGGCTCTTACGGAAATACATTTTAAAATATCTGGATTCTTGGCTCTCTCAGCCAAAAAGGTTCCCGACCCCTGCACTAAAATAACGATAAGAATTTCTCAGTTCTTTTGTTTTGTGTTCATTTTTACAAGTGTTTAATAACTAGTGTTTTCTTTTTTACTTAAGTTCTTGTGTGTTGTGAGGCGACTAGCCAAGTTCAGTATTTGTTTTCACCTTATTTGCACTACTTACTTTATTGCAATTGATATTATTACTTTTTTTATTTGAATTTCTCAGTTTTTTTGTTTTGTGTTCATGTTTACAACTTTGTTCAATAACTAGAGTTTTGTTATTTACCTTAAGTCAGAGGTAGGGGACCTATGGCTCTAGAGCAGGGGTCAGGAACCGTTTTGGCTGAGAGAGCCATGAAAGCCAAATATTTTAAAATAATTTTCCGTGAGAGCCATATCATATTTTTTTTAACACGGAATACAACTAAATGTGTGCATTTTTTAAGTAAGACCAACATTTTTAGAGCATAATAAGTCTCAATTCTTTTTTAATAACATTGGTATTTCTTGAACAGGTGCCGTAGAACAGTGGGGGGGGGGGGGGGGACTTTTTTTTTTTTTCTTTGTCATGAAAAAGGGAGGTTTTTGTGGTTGGTGCACTAATTGTAAGTGTATATTGTTTTTTTATGTTGATTTAATAAAAAATAAAAAATAAAATATATATATATATATTTTATTTTTTATTTTTTTTAATTAAAAATGAAAAAAGAATTATTCTGCAGCCCGGTACCAATCGGGTCACGGGCCGGTGGATGGGGACCACTGCCGTAGAAAACAGATGGATGGGTTAAAATGCATGAGAATGTTTTATATTTTGAACGTTATTTTTAACATTGTGATTACCAGCGGAATTATTCATTACTCATCGCATTAAGCAATGTCAGCTAAGATTTATCAGAGAGCCAGGTGCAGTCATCAAAAGAGCCACATCTGGCTCTAGAGCCATAGGTTCCCTACCCCTGCTCTAGAGCCAGATGTGGCTCTTTTGATGACTGCATCTGGCTGTCTGATAAATCTGAGCTGACGTTGCTTAACATGATAAGTAATGAATAATTCCACAGTGTTAAAAATAATGTTCAAAATATAAATTATTGTCATGCATTTTTAATCCGTCCAACCGTTTCCTACCGCACCTGTTCAAGAAGTTGCGTCAATGGTAAGAAGTTATTTATTAATTATTGGTTAGTGTGGGGCTTGTCCTCCTGGGGGTTCTTCAGACCCCCAAGCACCGACATGAGAGCCTGTTTCAGGGTTACAATATTGTTTTATTTTTCGATAAATCTCCCAGTTGTTTTCCAGCAATTGTATTTCCAGCCCCAACCCCGTCTCTCCTCCTGGCTGCTGCTTATAACAGAGCGACAGGTGATTAGATAACAAGGGACCTGTCGCTGCAGGCCCGCAGGCCACGCCCCCTCCACAGTTAGCTTCAGAATAACAATGTTATTACAAAGAATACGAGACCTATTATACTCTAGAAATGTTGGTTATACTTAAAAATGCACGCGTTTAGTTGTGTTAAGTGTTAAAAAATATATTATATGGCTCTTACGGAAATATATTTCAAAATATTTGGCTTTTTGGCTCTCTCAGGCAAAAAGGTTCCCGACCCCTGCCTTAAGTGTTTGTGTGTTTTGAGGCAACTACCTGGCTAGGTTCGGTAGTTGTTTGCACCTTATTTGCATGACTTTATTGCTATTGAGTATGATGTGTCCTGGGTATGACGTTAAACTACATCCAGGCATGAGATGGGAGGTTGTGTGTGGGGTTAGTGAGTCCCAACTAACGTTTATAAAATGCACACCAAGAACCGTTTGCACCTTCTCTTGTGACTGGGGGGCGGTCTGCGCCATAAAGCTGAGCGGGTCCCTGGGTAAATGGGGCGCGGACAACCAACAGGACAGACAAAGTTTAACAGCCCAGTAAGGCAATTAGTCTAGGACAGGGGTGTCAAACTCAAATACAGAGTGGGCCAACATTTTAAACTGAACAAAGCCGTGGGCCGAGGTTGAACAAATTAACCTTTTAATAGGGACCCAAACAAGTTTTGCATTGAATATTGAACGAGCAAGGCTTGTATAACTTTATAGTGACATGCAAAATCGATTTTCAAATATTGTAGCATCCCGGAAGAGTTAGTGCTGCAAGGGGTTCTGGGTATTTGTTCTGTTGTGTTTATGTTGAGTTACGGTGCGGATGTTCTCCCTAAATGTGGTTGTCATTCTTGTTTGGTGTGGGTTCACAGTGTGGTGTAACAGTGTTAAAGTTGTTTATACGGCCACCCTCAGTGTGACATATATGGTGGTTTACCAAGTATGCCTTGCATTCACTTGTTTGTGTATAAAGTCCGCATATAGTATGTGACTGGGCCGACACAATGTTTGTATGGAGAAAAAGTGGATTGGACGACAGGTTGTAGAGGACGTTGAATGCAGTGCCTTTAAGGCATGTCCCCAATGATGTTGTTTGGGTGGAAATCGAGAGAAATTCGGGAGAATGGTTGCCCCGGGTGATTTTCGGCAAGGGCACTGAAATTCGGGAGTCTCCCGGGAAAATCGGGAGGGTTGGTAAGTATGAGTATTAGCGGTGAATGCGGTGTTATAATACCGGTGGGCCAGCTCTAATGTTAATTTGATAATGCCTCAAGGGCCAAATTAAATTACACGGAGGGCCAAATTTGGCCCGCGGGCCAGAGTTTGACACCCATGGTCTAGGACAGGGGTAGGGAACCTATGGCTCTAGAGCCTGATGTGGCTCTTTTGATGACTGCATTTGGCTCTCAGATAAATCTTAGCTGATGTTACTTAACACGATAAGTAATGAATAATTCCGCTGGTAATCACAGGGTTAAAAATAACGTTCAAAATATAAAACATTCTCATGCATTTTAATCCATCCATCCGTTTTGTACGGCAGTGGTCCCCAACCACCGGGCTGTGACCCGATTGGTACCGGGCTGCAGAATAATTTTTTATTCATTTTTATTTAAAAAAAATAAAATATATATATATATTTATTAATTATTGGTTTGCTGAAAAATAACAATGTCATCAAAAGATGCAAGACTTAATTTACTCTAAAAATGTTGGTCATACTTATAAATGTACGTATTTAGTTGTATTCAGTGTTAAAAAAAAAAATTAAATGGCTCTCATGGAAATACTTTTTAAAATATTTGGCTTTCGTGGTTCTCTCAGCAGAAAAGTTCCCGACCCCTGGTCTAGGAGAAGGATCTCTGATATAAAATATCCCTTCCAACCCGCACCAAGCCAGCGTGGAAGGTGTAGGCTAATAACCAGCATGAAAAGTATGCCAAATGGCAGAAACATGCTGAGGCTTTCGTCCAGCAGTGGACTGACAACGGCTGATGATGATTGCTATTGATATTACTTTTGTAATAAATATTTTATTTTTTGACTTAAATCAGGGGTCAGAAACCTTTTTGGTTGAGAGAGCCATGAAAGCCAAATATTATAAAATGTATTTCCGAGAGAGCCATATAATATGTTTTAACACTGAATACAAATAAATGTGTGCATTTTTAATTAAGACCAACATTTTAAGAATATAATAAGTATCTTCTTCTTTTTAATAACATTGTTATTCTGAAGCTAATGAATAAAATAGTTCTTACCATTAATGCAACTTCTTGAACAGGAACGGTAGAAAACGGTTGGATTAAAATGCATTAGAATGTTTCATATTTTGAACGTTATTTTTAACACTGTGATTACCAGCGGAATTATTCATTACTTGGGATACAGTCTGGTGTGTCGTGGGAGAGATTGTGTAATTTCCCCTAATTGGGTTGATAATATTTTTTGCAAACCGGTAACTATAATTAAAAAATGTGCTGTTTTTTTAGTGTCTGTGCTGTCTAGAGCTCGGCAGAGTAACCGTATAATACTCTTCCATATCAGTAGGTGGCAGCAGGTAGCTAATTGCTTTTGTAGATGTCGGGAACATGGTATGTCGTGATCACAATATGCGGGAGGCAGCATGTAGGTAAAAAGGTATCCAACACTTAAACTAAAAATAAACAAAAGGCAAGTGCCGCTAAGAAAAGGCTTTGAAGCAAAACAAAACTAAAACTGAACTGGCTGCAAAGTAAACAAAAACAGAATGCTGGACGACAGCAAAGACTTACAGTGTGCGGAGCAGACGGCGTCCACAAAGTACATCCTTACATGGCATGACAATCAACAATGTCCACACAAAGAAGGAGTGCGTCCGCACAACTTAAATAGTCTTGATTGTAAAAACAAAGCAGGTGCGATGAATAGCATTCAACGAGGACATGAAACTGCTACAGGAAAATACCAACAAAAGAGGAAACGCCACCAAAATAGGAGCGCAAGTCACACAGGAAAACACAGAAAAAACTCAAAATAAGTTACGGCTTGACAGTACACCTACATACAGACAAGAGCTATCGCGAGAACAATTTTTTTTGTCAATTTCGGCTACTGAGTTTACATTTTTTTTTTAATGTTTTCTGCTGGTGGTGCGCCTCAGAATTTTTTCAATGAAAAAAATGTGTTTTGGCTCAAAAAAGGTTGAAAAACACTGACTTATCGTGTTAAGCAATGCCAGCTAAGATTTATCAGAGAGCCAGATGCAGTCATGAAAAGAGCAACATCTGGCTCTAGAGCCATAGGTTCCCTACCCCTGAAATTTGTTTTTCAAAAGTATCTATACCCCGATTTTCGGCAAGGGCACTGAAATTCGGGAGTCTCCCGGGAAAATTGGGAGGGTTGGTAAGTATGAGTATTAGCGGTGAATGCGGTGTTATAATACCGGCGGGCCAGCTCTAATGTTAATTTGATATTGCCTCAAGGGCCAAATTAAATTACACGGAGGGCCAAATTTGGCCCGAGGGCCAGAGTTTGACACCCATGGTCCAGGAGAAGGATCTCTCATATAAAATATCCCTTCCAAGCCAGCGTGGAAGGTGTAGGCTAATAACCAGCATGAAAAGTATGCCAAAAGGCAGAAACATGCTGAGGCTTTCGTCCAGCAGTGGACTGACAACGGCTGATGATGATTGCTATTGATGTGTGAATGTGAGTGTGAATGTTGTCTGTCTATCTGTGTTGGCCCTGCGATGAGGTGGCGACTTGTCCAGGGTGTACCCTGCCTTCCGCCCGATTGTAGCTGAGATAGGCGCCAGCGCCCCCCGCGACCCCGAAAGGGAATAAGCGGTAGAAAATGGATGGATGGATGGATTACTTTTGTAATAAATATTTAATTTTTTTATTTAAATCAGGGGTCGGGAACCTTTTTGGTTGAGAGAGCCATGAAAGCCAAATATTATAAAATGTATTTCCGAGAGTGCCATATAATTTTTTTAACACTGAATACAAATAAGAAGTCCCCCCCCCCCCCCATCAGATGATGACACTTCCGGTATCGGATCGGATCGGTATCGATACCCAAATTTGCGATATTGCCCACCCCTATTTCATGGGGCCCAAAATCCCTAGCGGCGCCCCTGTGTGTGTGTGACAATCATTGGTACTTTAACTGTTAATATTGCCATTAATCACCCACGGTTCAGCGTGCCCCCTCCCCGCGCGTGACGACTATTCACCGGCAGGTGTTTTTGCCGGGAGAAACGGCGTCGGTGCGCGTCACAGCGCTGACATCAGCAGCGCGCTTAAATACCCGCGCCGGAGCGCGCGTACGCGTAAAGAGGCGCGCGTGGAAGCCACCAAGTCTCCCTTTCCTCCCCATCCCGTGTCCGTGGGATGAACACTTTCCCCGCCACGGGCTCGTTCAACTTTAAAAAGCCAAAGTCCACCATTCTCCGCCTGCGTTATGATCAACGACACGAACGGCTCCGAGCCGGCCCACCACCACGGCGTGTTCCCCACGCTGCGGCTGGAGTCCAAGTCCCTGGTCACCTCGGCCACCATGTTCGGCGTGGGCGTGCTGGGCAACCTGATCGCCATCGTGGTGCTGTGCGTGTCCAAGAAGGAGCAGAAGGAGACCACCTTTTACACGCTGGTGTGCGGCATGGCCATCACGGACCTGCTGGGCACCTGCTTCACCAGCCCGGTGGTGATCGCCACCTACGTGGCCAGCCGCTGGCCCGGCGGCCCGCTGCTGTGTCATTTCTTCTCCTTCTCCATGCTCTTCTTCGGCTCGGCGGGCATGTCCATCCTGTGCGCCATGGCGGTGGAGCGCTACCTGGCCATCAACCACGCCTACTTCTACTCGCAGCACATCGACAGGACGCTGGCCCGCTTGGCGCTGCTCGCCGCCTACTTGGCCAACGTGGTGCTGTGCGTCATGCCCAGCTTGGGCTTCGGCCGGCACGTCAGACACTTCCCGGGGACTTGGTGCTTCCTGGACTGGAGGGCGACGGACGCGCTGGGCGCCTGCTACTCCTTCCTGTACGGCGGCGTGATGCTGTTGCTCATCGCCGTCACCCTGCTGTGCAACCTGGCCGTCTGCCGCTCTCTGGTGGGCATGAACCAGAGGACCGGCATTGTCCGGGCGGAGGTGTGCGAGCAGGGGGGCTCGCGGCGCCGCTTCCCGCGGCTGCAGTCCGTCACCTCGGCGGCGGAGATCCAGATGTTCTGGCTGCTCGTTTTCATGACCATCGTTTTCCTGGTCTGCTCCATCCCTCTGGTGGTAAGGATTAATAATCCCCTCAAATGTGCAAAATGATTACCTTCACATTTATTAACTTTACTATTATTATCTTTTTTTCACTTTTGACTAGTTTTACCGCTATTTCACTACTCACTATTATTACCTATATTATTATTACCTCTATTTCACTACTCACTATACCTCAACTATTATTACCTCTATTTCACTACTCACTATTATAACCTATATTATTATTACCTCTATTTCACTACTCACTATACCTCAACTATTATTACCTTTGTATCACTTCTTACTATTATTACCTTCATTTCACTTCTCACTATTATTACCTTCAATTCACTTCTTACTATTATTACCTCTACTATTGTTACCTTTATTATTGTTACCTCTACTATAATTACCTCTATTTCCCTTCTCACTATTATTACCTCTACTATTATTACCTTTATTTCACTTCTTCTTATTATTACCTCTACTATTGTTACCTCTACTATTACCTCAACTATTATTACCTCTTGTTCACTTCTCACTATTACCTTTATTTCACTTCTCACTATTTTACCTTTTTGTCACTTCTTACTATTATTACCTTGTATTTAACTTCTTACTATGATTACCTTTTATTTCACTTCTTACTATTAGTTACCTTTATTTCACTTATTATTATTACCTCTACTATTGTTACCTCTACTATTATTACCTCAACTATTATTACCTCTATTTCTCTTCTCACTATTATTACCTTTACTATTATTGCCTTTTATTTCACTTCTTACTATTATTACCTCCATTTCACTCCTCACTGTTATTACCCTTTATTTCACTTCTTACCAATATTATCTCTATTTCCCTTCATACTATTATCACCTCTATTTCAATTCTTACTATTATCCCCTCTACTATTATTACCTTTTATTTCACTTCTCACTATTATTACCTCCATTTCACTTCTCACTGTTATTACCTTTTATTTCACTTCTTACCATTATTATATCTATTTCCCTTCATACTATTATTACCTCTATTTCACTTCTTACTATTATCACCTCTATTATTACCTTTATTTCACTTTTTTACTATTATTACCTCTGCGATGAGGGGGCGACTTGTCCAGGGTGTACGACGCCTTCCGCCCGATTGTAGCAGAGATAGGCACCAGCAACCCCAAAGGGAATAAGCGGTAGAAAATGGATGGATGGACTATTGTTACCTTTATTTCACTTCTTACTATCATCACTTCTATGTCACTCCTTCAATATGCAACAGCTGGATGATGTATTCCTCAATTATTTATTTTGTAACCAAGTAGCACTTCAGAAAACACTTGGTTCTCCAAGTACCACCATAATAACCAATGTGAAAATACAGTAGCATGTTAGGCCTAAGTATTCATTAAAAACAAGGCAGGAGTTTTATTCAAGAAGTATATTTAATGTATCTGGCCACTGTAACATTACACACACTTCTAACAGTAACAATGTGTTTGCATATAGGAAAAATCAAAAAGGTGTACTTAAATCAAGTGATTCTCTGACGCACCACTAGATGGAGCCTGTGTGCCACTAGTGGTAATTGCATTGGCAACAAAACCCAGCTGAAATATCATCAACCATTATCAAAATTGAAGTTGTCCACCTAAAAATCCACTCCTGCCACGATTAGTGTAAACCTATTGGACTAATTACAAAACCCAAAACCAGTGAAGTTGGCACGTTGTGTCATTCGTAAATAAAAACAGAATACAATGATTTGCAAATCCTTTTCAATTTATATTCAATTGAATGGACTGCAAAGACAAGATATTTGATGTTCACACTGAGAAACTAAATATTTGTTTTGCAAATAATCATTAGCTTAGAATTTCATGGCAGCAACACATTGCAAACAAGTTGTTACAGGGGCATTTTTCCCACTGTGTTACATGGCCTTTCCTTTTAACAACACTCAGTAGACTTTTGGGAACTGAGGAGACACATTTTTGAAGCTTTTCAGGTAGAATTCTTTCCCATTCTTGCTTGATGTACAGCTTAAGTTGTCCAACAGTCCGGGGTCTCCATTGTGGTATTTGAGGCTTCATAATGCGCCACACATTTTCAATGGGAGACAGGTCTGGACTACAGGCAGGCCAGTCTAGTACCTGCACTCTTTTACTATGAAGCCACACTGTTGTAACACATGGCTTGGCATTGTCTAGCTGAAAGAAGCAGGGGCGTCTATGATTATGTTGGTTGGATGGCAACATATTTTGCTTCAAAACCTGTATGTACCTTTCAGCATTAATGGTGCCTTCACAGATGTGTAAGTTACCCATGCCTTGGCCACTAATACACCCCCATACCATCACATGTAATGGCTTTTCAACTTTGTGCCGATAATAATCCGGGTGGTTCTTTTCCTCTTTAGTCCGGAGGACACAACGTCCACAGTTTCCAAAAACAATTTTAAATCTGGACTCGCCAGACCACAGAACACTTTTCGACTTTGCATCAGTCCATCTTAAATGAGCTCGGGCCCAGCGAAGCCGGCGGCGTTTCTGGGTGTTGTTGATAAATAGCTTTCGCTTTGCAGAGTAGAGTTTTAACTTGCACTTACAGATGTAGCGGCGAACTGTAGTTACTGACAGTGGTTTTCTAAAGTGTTCTTGAGCCCAGGTGGTGATATCCTTTACACACTGATGTCGCTTTTTGATACAGTGCCGCCTGAGGTATGGAAGGTCCGTAATATCATCACTTATGTGCAGTGATTTCTCCAGATTCTCTGAACCTTTTGATGATATTATGGACCGTAGATGGTGAAATCCCTAAATCACTTGCTCATTGAGAAATGTTGTTCTGAAACTGTTGGGACAATTTGCTCACGCATTTGTTTACAAAGGGGTGTACCTCGCCCCATCCTTGTTTGTGAATGACTGAGCATTTCATGGCAGCTGCTTTTATACCCAATCGTGGCACCCACCTGTTCCCAATTAGCCTGTTTACCTGTGGGATGTTCCAAATAAGTGTTGGATGAGGATTCCTCAACTTTCCCAGTCTTTTTTGACACTTGTACCAGATTTTTTAAACATGTGGCAGGCATCCAATTCCAAATGAGCTAATATTTTGCAATATTTGCCAGTTCGGACGTTAAATATCTTGTCTTTGCAGTCTATTCAATTGAATATAAGTTGAAAAGGATTTGCAAATCATTGTATTCTGTTTTTATTTACCATTTACACAACGTGCCAACTTCACTGGTTTGGGGGTTTGTACTTAAATCAAGTTATTTTTTGACGCACCACTACATAGAGCCTATGTACCACCAGTGATAATTGCATTGTCACCAAAACCAGCTAAAATATTATCAACCATGATCAAAATTTAAGTTGTCCACCTAAGAATCCACTTCTGCCAAGATTAGTGTAACCCCATTGGACTAATTACTTGAGTGTGTGTACATTTCCATCTATACCAAAAAATACAGGAACATTCTATAAATAGTGAAGCCAAAACATTACATGTGATTGCACAACCACAAACTAAACACCAGGCCTATTCAATTGCCGGCCCAGGGGCCAAACCCAGTGTTGGGTTGAATTGAGCTACCTAACGCTACTGAGCATGTGCTAAACATGGTCTCAGGTCATATATTCCTTGCAATGAGCTACTGACTTTGCCACTGAGGCTACAAGAAAGTAGGTCTGGGCGATATGGCCATCCATCAATCCATCCATTTTATACCGCTTGTCCCTTTTGGGGTCGCTGGAGCCTATCTCAACTGCATTCCCGGGACAAGTCTCCACCTCATCACAGGGCCAACAGAGATGAGACAGACAACATTCACACTCACATTCACACACTCGGGCCAATTTAGTGTTGCCAATCAACCTATAGCCTGGCGATATGGCCTAAGAAAAAAATAAAATAAAATTTTTTTCACAAAAAAATTAATTTAGGATTGTGTCCTGGTTTTTCCCGTGCTTTTTACAAAACCAATGAATACATAATAGAGATTATTCAAATAATTTGTGTTTTTTATTTGATCAAAAAGTAGTAGAAATGACACTATATGTCATTCTTAGCACAATTTAAATTTGTATCATGTTTTTTTCAGACCAGATATAAATCATACTTTTTATGGAATCATTTTCAAAGAAGTAAATTAAGTGCTTCCTTAATTTATACTAGAAATTTCCGACAATATCGGGCTACCGATATTATCAGCCGATAAATGCTTCAAAGGCCTACTGAAACCCACTACTACTGATAGTTTATACAGTTGGGCAACAAAGTATTTAGTCAGCCACTGATTGTGCAAGTTCTCCCACTTAAAATGATGACAGAGGTCTGTAATTTTCATCATAGGTACACTTCAACTGGAAAAAAATCCAGGAATTTAAATTGTAGGAATTTTAAAGAATTTATTTGTAAATTATGGTGGAAAATAAGTATTTGGTCACTTCAAACAAGGAAGATCTCTGGCTCTCACAGACCTCTTTAAGAAGCTCTTCTGTCCTCCACTCGTTACCTGTATTAATGGCACTTGTTTGAACCTGTTATCTGTATAAAAGACACCTGTCCACGGCCTCAGACAGCCAGACTCCAAACTCCACTATGGCCAAAACCAAAGAGCGGTCGAAGGACACCAGGAAAAGAATTGTAGACCTGCACCAGACTGGGAAGAATGAATCTACAATAGGCAATCAGCTTGGTGTAAAAAAAAACAACTATGGGAGCAATTATCAGAAAATGGAAGACATACAAAACCACTGATAATCTCCCTTGATCTGGGGCTCCACACAAGATGTCATCCCGTGGGAGTTTAAAATGATCATGAGAACGGTGAGCAAAAATCCCAGAACCACACGGGGGGACCTGGTGAATGACCTGCAGAGAGCTGGGACCAAAGTAACCAAGGTTACCATCAGTAACACACTACGCCGACAGGGAATCAAATCCTGCAGTGCAAGACGTGTCCCCCTGCTTAAGCCAGTGTATGTCCAGGCCCGTCTGAAGTTTGCCAGAGAGCACATGGGAGAATGTCATGTGGTCAGATGAAACCGAAACAGAACTTTTCGGTGTAAACTCAACTCGTCGTGCTTGGAGGAAGAAGAATACTGAGTTGCATCCCAAGAACACCACACCTACTGTGAAGCATGGGGGTGGAAACATCATGCCTTGGGGGTTTTTTTCTGCTAAGGGGACAGGGCGATTGAACCGTGTTAAGGAAAGAATGAATGGAGCCATGTACCGTGAGATTTTGAACCAAAACCTCCTTCCATCGGTGAGAGCTTTGAATGGTTGACCAAATACTTATTTTCCACCATAATTTACAAATAAATTCTTTAAAATTCCTACAATGTGAATTCCTGGATTTTTTCCCCCCATTCTGTCTCTCACAGTTGAAGAGTACCTATGATGAAAATTACAGACCTCTGTCATCATTTTAAGTGGGAGAACTCGCACAATCGCTGGCTGACTAAATACACTGTAAGTAGTGTTTGAGAGCAGAACTAAACGTAAAGAAAGGACAAGCGATGGCATTAGTTTGTGTTCTCTTGTGGTTGCTATGCCTAAATACAACTAGAATACCTGCTTGTGCAAATAAACTAACGTCATGTTAAGTCCTAGTAATAAATATTGCGATTGTTTGTCCAATCCACCGTATTTTTATTGTTCATTTTCATAACAGAAACTACAACTTAGTTGTGGTGTAGGAAAGACCAGGTGTTATTCTACACCAGACCTGGGCAAATTAAGGCCCGGGGGCCACATGCGGCCCGTTAAGCTTCTCTATCCGGCCCGCCGGACATTCCCAAATTTTTTTTTTTAGATCTTTAAGATGGCAAGTGTAGCTGCCATTATGAATTGCAGTCCATGTTTCCTAATGACCGTAAATCTTCAACTATTCAAAGTATTTCAATGCCTGGAATCTGCCATTATGGATGATATACCAGTTACTATGGTCATCTAATTAGTTACTATGGTAATCTACGTCACAGCAGCTCAGACGAGGCACCAAGCATTGTGGACGGGGAGCGTTTCCACAGACGCGGAAGGAGCTTTTCACAACAAAGTTCTAAAGCTTAGTGATATATCAGATATACCAGATTGTAGGTGGGTTTATTGTGTACCCTTCGTGTTCATATTTCACTGTTTGTTGCATTTTTGCTGCTTTTCGCTTGATTATAAAATATGTCGATCGAAAGGGGGTGTGACGTTCATATTTTGTCAATATTCAGTGTTTTATCCTTCATCGAAAAATGTAAAATTCCATTATATTTTTTAAGGCGGTCTGTGATTATTGTGAAGTTTTGTATTAGTGTCCCTAAAAATAGATATACCGGCCCCCAGACACATTTTTATCTCTAAATGCAGCCCCCCCAGAGTCAAAATAGTTGCCCAGGCCTGTTCTACATGGATGACCACATTATAGCACCTTTGGTGATATTTGTTAGCATCAAGAAAATATTCCTAATAGTATTTATAAAGTAGATGACTAAATAGTATTATGGCTGGCAAACATTACTGAACAACAGGGACATCTACAGCTAAATAATGAGACAGAATATCAACTTCACAGCATAACAACAACTGCAGACATGAATTGTCGATGAGACTAATATTTGTAGCTGGAAATCAACTGCAAACAAACTCATCCTTTTTCTCATTCGCAGCACTTGTTATGTCAATCAAATACGTTACTTAGCCATGCACCAATAAGTCCAACTTTGTTTTTCACAATTTATTTTTTAAATGATGGACGCCTCAGGTTTAAAGACATGATGTACTCCAATCTTTTCTTCTCTAAATCCTTGTTTGTGTCAAAGGAAGTGAGGTAGCAGCAATCTCTTGGTGATGATAAATGGTTTAAATCTTTAAAAAAATATATATTTTTAAGAATATAAAATCCACGCCATCCTATCTTAGATATTTTTCCATGATCGCTTTTATATTTGCCTCTAAACCTTGCAACCCTCCTATAGAACATGGGAAGACCTATTTTAATACTATTTATTTTGGATACCTGTGTCAATGATGTGTGAAAAGCTACAAGCTTAAATTCTCCAATAAACTAACCAATGGGTTGAAAGTGTATTATTTATTTACACTAAAGTATCAATATTGGTATTAGCAATATCTGTTTCACAAAACCCAAAAACCAGTGAAGTTGGCATGTTATGTAAATGCTAAATAAAAACAGAATACAAAGATTTGCAAATCCTTTTCAACTTATATTCAATTAAATAGACTGCAAAGACAAGATACTTAACGTTCGAACTTGAAAACGTTATTTTTTGCAAATATTGGCTCATTTGTAATTTGATGCCTGCAACATGTTTCAAAAAAGCTGGCACAAGTGGCAAAAAAGACTGAGAAAGTTGAGGAATGCTTAACAAACAATTATTTGGAACATCCCACAGCTGTGCAGGCTAATTGGGAACAGGTGGGTCCCATGATTGGGTATAAAAGCAGCTTCCGTGAAATGCTCAGTCATTCACAAACAAGGACGGGGCGAGGGTCGCCACTTTGTGAACAAATGCGTGAGCAAATTGTCGAACAGTTTAAAAACAACATTTTTCAACCAGCTATTGCAAGGAATTTAGGGATTTCACCATCTACGGTCCATAATATCATCAAAAGGTTCAGAGAATCTGGAGAAATCACTGCACGTAAGTGATGATATTACAGACCTTCGATCCCTCAGGTGGTACTGCATCAAAAATCGACATCAGTGTGTAAAGGATATCACCACATGGGCTCAGGACCACTTCAGAATACCACTGTCGGTAACTACAGTTAATTGCTACATCTGTAAGTGCAAGTTAAAACGCTACTATGCGAAAACCTTTTATCAACAACACCCAGAAACGCCGCCGGCTTCGCTGGACCCGATATACAAAGTATTTCGCTCATCTAATATGGACTGACGCAAATGTGAATTCGTCAGACCACAGAACACTATCCCACTTTGCATCAGTCCATCTTGGATGATTTTGGGCCCAGAAAAGCCGGCGGTATTTCTGGATGTTGTTGATAAATGGCTTTCGCTTTGCATAGTAGAGCTTTAACTTGCACTTAAAGATGTAGCGACGAACTGTATTTAGTGATAGTGGTTTTCTGAAGGGTTCCTAAGCCTATGTGGTGATATCCTTTAGAGATTGATGTCGGTTTTTAATACAGTGCCGTCTGAGGGATCAAAGGTTAGGGTCATTCAATGTTGGTTTCCGACCATGCCCCTTACGAGGTGTGATTTCTCCAGATTCTCTGAACCTTTTGATGATATCATGGACCGTAGATGTTGAAATCCCTAAATTTTGAGAAACGTTCTTAAACTGTTTGACTATTTGCTCACGCAGTTGTGGACAAAGGGGTGTACCTCGCCCCATCCTTTCTTGTGAAAGACTGAGCATTTTTTGGGAAGCTGTTTTTATACCCAATCATGGCACCCACCTGTTCCCAATTAGCCAGCACACCTGTGGGATGTTCCAAATAAGTGTTTGATGAGCAATTCCTCAACTTTATCAGTATTTATCGCCACCTTTCCCAACTTCTTTGTCACGTGTTGCTGGCATCAAATTCTAAAGTTAATGATTATTTGAAAAAAAAAAAACGTTTATCAGTTTGAACATCAAATATGTTGTCTTTGTAGCATATTCAACTGAATATGGGTTGAAAAGGATTTGCAAATCATTGTATTCTGTTTATATTTACATCTAACACAATTTCCCAACTCATATGGAAACGGGGTTTGTAAGTTGAAAATAATTTGCAAATCATTTTATTCTGTTTTTATTCACTATTTACACATTATTTACATTATTTCACGTCTGTATTATTGCCAATGTTTGTGATGTTTTCAATAATACTATTTTCCTTCTATGCGTCAGGTGAGAATCTTCGTCAACCAGATTTTCGATCCTGCGTACATTTCTGCTGGCGGGGATCCCGACTACCGCAGCGATCTGTTGGCCATCCGTTTTGCCTCCTTCAACCCCATCCTGGACCCGTGGGTGTACATCCTGTGCAGGAAGAACCTGCTCCTCAAAGGTTGCGGGCGGTTGAAGCGGGCGATGACCCGAGTGAAAGAGAGCGCCGGCGACAACATGGGCTGGGTCGGGGGTCAGGACTCCCCGCCTTCCTTGAACACAAACAACACCAGCTACGCCTCGCTGCGCAGGAAAGACGCGGGGCAGCGGGCGGCCGTGGGGGACGCTCGGTCTTTCACGGACTTCGCCCTGAGGAACGCGTGGGACTACGACACTGCTCGGGTCAACTTCCACCCGTTCAGCGTGGAAGCGACCGCCGCGCGAGGAGGCGAAGAGGAAGTCGCGGCCGATCCGAAGCAGGGGTCGGAGACGGTGAAGGCGTCGCCGGGACACGCGCACGCCAGGAGAGGCGAGATGGTCACCTGCACATTCAGCACCCCGAGCTCGTGTCAGTCACTGAAATACCTTTAACCAACTTCTTTTTAGAACTCCGTAGAACAGTCTCAACTGGACGCAACATTAGGAACACCCGCACGCACTCCAACAGCATCCTATAGCTGGCTGGCAAGGTTTCAGGTGATGCTCTGGACCAGACCTGGGCAACTATTTTGACTCGGGGGCCACATTTAGAGAAAAATGTGTCCGGTATACAGTTGTGCTCATAAGTTTACAAACCCCATTTCCATATGTCTTGCTGAAATAAGCAGGGGCGTCCATGATAACGTTGCTTGAATGGCAGTATATGTTGCTACAAAACCTGTATGTACCTTTCAGCACTAATGGTGCCTTCACAGATGTGTAAGTTACCTATGCCTTGGGCAAATCATTGTATTCCGTTTATATTTACATCCAACACAAATTCCCATCTCATATGGAAACGGGTTTTGTAGGTGACCATAGTAACTAGTATATCATCCATAATCGCAGATTCTAAGCATTGAAATACTTTGTATAGTTACGGTCATTATAAAACATGACTGCACATCGTAATGGCAGCTACACTTTCCATCTTAAAGATCTAAAAAACAATATTTGGGAATGTCCAGCGGGCCTGATTGAAAAGTTTAAACGGGCCGCATGTGGCCCCAGGGCCTTAATTTGCCCAGGTCTGGTCTAGACTCTGGAGTCCTGTTTATTTACCTGCATCAGTGCAACTTTGGGAGGTATTTGAAAGGTTTGGAGACAACTGTTTAATCTGGAAAAATATTTCACATGGGATGGAGTGGATTTACATGCTTACGTCAAATAATTTTTGAAATATTCAAACCATTCATCATCAAGTAAGAGTGGATGGTGATATCGACAGGCGGATCGGTGCGGCGTCTTCAGTAATGCAGACGCTGTATCGATCCGTTGTGGTGAAGAAGGAGCTGAGCCGGAAGGAAAAGCTCTTAAATTACCGATCCATCTACGTTCCCATCCTCACCTATGGTCGTGAGCTTTGGGTTATGACCGAAAGGACAAGATCACGGGTACAAAATGAGTTTCCTCCGCCGGGTGGCGGGTCTCTCCCTTACAGATAGGGTGAGAAGCTCTGTCATCCGGGAGGAACTCAAAATAGAGCCACTGCTCCTCCACATGGAGAGGAGCCAGATGAGGTAGTTCGGGCATCTGGTCAGGATGACACCCGAACGCCTACCTAGGGAGGTGTTTCGGGCACGTCCGACCGGTAGGAAGGAAGACCCAGGACACGTTGGGAAGACTATGTCTCCAGGCTGGCCTGGGAATGCCTCGGGATCCCCCAGGAAGAGCTGGACGAAGTGGCTGGGGAGAGGGAAGTCTGGGCTTCCCTGCTTAGGCTGCTGCCCCCATGACTCGACCTCAGATAGGCGGAAGAAGATGGATGGCATTCATCATCCCCGAAGTAAACATTACTGCTCGCCTCAACCTCACTTCCTTTGACATGGACAAGGATTTAGAGAAGAAAAGATTGGAGGCACATCATGTCTTTACACCTGAGGCATTCATCATTTAAAAAATAATCTGTGAAAGACAAAGTTGGACTTATTGGTGCATGGCTAAGTAACGTATTTGATTGACATAACGAGTGCTGCTGTGATCGTGACACGAATGAGAAAAAGGATCAGCTTGTTTGCAGTTGATTTCCTGCTACAAATTTTAGTCTCATTGACAATTCATTCTGCAGTTGTTGTTATGCTGTGAAGTTGATATTCTGTCTCATTATTTAGCTGTAGATGTCCCTGTTGCTCCGCAATGTTTGCAAGTCATATCAAGATTCGGTATATGCTGTTGAGATTTCGCTTCCTCGCAGTCCCACTGTCAGACACGGAACATGAGCCAAGCGTGCAGGTTTAACGATCAATTGTTTTACGAAAGTTTTCCCTCCAGCAGGGCGTCCGTATCCTCTCTCCCTCTCTACATACTGTTAAAGACAACAGATGATTACACTAACAAGTACCACCTGTGAAATCTAATCACCTGCCGGCTGTGTCTTGCCGTCAGCACTGCCACGCCCCCGTCCTCAGCACCATGGACAGAGGCGGTGACCTTTGCTACTGCAGGCAGCGCCGACAACATCCCCCCGCCCGCATTTATCCACTTTATTAATACTATGAAGGATATTTTCTTGACGCTAACAAATATCACCAAAGACGCTATAATGCGGTCATCCGGTTTAGCTCGGTTGGTAGAGTGGCCGTGCCAGCAACTTTAGGGTTGCAAGTTCGATTCCCGCTTCTGCCAACCTAGTCACTGCCGTTGTGTCCTTGGGCAAGACACTTTACCCACCTGCTCCCAGTGCCACCCACACTGGTTTATATGTAACTTAGATATTGGGTGTCACTATGTAAAGCGCTTTGAGTCACTTGAGAAAAGTGCTATATAAATAAAATTCCACTAATTCACATCCGTGTAGAATAAAACACTCGTCTTTCCTGCACAGCAACAACTAAGTTTGAGTTTCTGTAATGAAAATGGATTGATTGATTGAAACTTTTATTAGTAGATTGCACAGTACAGTACATATTCCGTACAATTGACCACTAAATGGTAACACCCGACTAAGTTTTCAACTTTTTTAAGTCGGAGTCCACGTACGGACGATAAAAATATGGTGGATAGGACCCACAATCACAATATTTATTACGAGGACTTAATATGACCTTAGTTTATTTGCACAAGCAGGTCTTCTAATTATATCTTTTATTTAACTTTAGCTCTGCTCTCAAACACAACTAATAGAGAATAAAATGGATCGCATCACAGAAAGTTTCTCAAACAAATCAAATGTTCATACAAACATTTTCCAAAGTGATTACCGCAGACACGAGCATGGTCCGATTGTATTCCACAAAGTGATAAAAGTGATATTTTTCATTTTCAACGCATTTTAGCTTTTTTTTCCTGACTTTATTACCTTTATGAACTACTTTTTTCGGGACTCCAAAGAAGCCCTTTCCAATCTCTCTATTTGAACGACTGGAACACCCAAGGACAGAACAGCAATACGACCCTTTCTGCTCAAACAGTTGTTTTAATGCTACGCTCCTGCTGCTCAAACATCGTCTAAAATTATGCCACCAAATTCTCAAACAGATCAAAGGTTCATACAAACATTTTCCAAAGTGATCACCGTAGACACGAGCATGGTCCGATTATATTCCACAAGGTGATGAAAGTGATATTTTTCATTTTCAACACACTTTAGCTTTTTTTCGTGACTTCATAACATTTATGAACCACTTTTTTCGGGACTCTATGATAGCACTTTCCAATCTGTCTTTTTGAACAACTGGAACACCCAAGAACAGAACAGCAATACGACATTTTCTGCTCGAACTCGTCACTCCCTTGTTTAAATGCTACGCTCATGCTGCTCGACCATCGTCTCAATTATGCCACCAAGAAGAAAAACGTGGTATACAACCCAGGTAAACAACAGTTCCAGCCCTAGCATGATGCAGTAAGAATGAACTAAGTATTGTGGTTTTGATAAAGCTCGTTTTGGTTGTCATTGGTCTGTGCAGGTGTTGCCAATGTTGTGATAAGTGAGTCTCAGTATAGAAGCTATTGAATCTTTTTAGATTGAGTGGAAGTGTGTACGTAATGGTTCGGCCCATGGGTATATTTCAACAATCTGTGACTAATATTCTATTATTATGACGTCAATAGTTAAAGGCCTACGGAAATTAGATTTTCTTATTCAAACGGGGATAGCAGGTCCATTCTATGTGTCATACTTGATCATTTCGCGATATTGCCATATATTTGTTGAAAGGATATAGTGCAGAACATCGACGATAAAGTTCGCAACTTTTGGTCGCTAATAAAAAAGCCTTGCCTTTACCGGAAATAGCAGGCGATGTGCGCGTGACGTCACGGATTGTGGAGCTCCTCACATCCTTACATTGTTTACAATCATGGCCACTAGCAGCTAGAGCTACTCGGACCGAGAAAGCGACGATTTCCCCATTAATTTGAGTGAGGATGAAAGATTCGAGGATGAGGAAAGTTAGAGTGAAGCACAAAAAAAAAAAGGCGACGGCTCCTGTGGGAGAGTTTCAGATGTAATTAGACACATTTACTAGGATAATTTTGGAAAATCCCTTATCTGCTTATTGTTTTAATTGTTTTTTAGTGAGATTATAAAGTCATACCTGAAAGTCGGATGGCTGCGGTGTACGCCAGTGTCTCTGATGGAAGCCGAGGAGCCAAGATCACAGCTGCCTTTTTGAACTGCAGGAAGTCGCATAATCCACTCGAGTCTGCGGTAAGAGCCGACTTAATATCACAATTTTCCCATTCAAAAACTTGCTGGTTGACGTAGAGAAACATGTTCGCTTGACCGCTCTGTGTTAAAGCTTCACAACAAACAAAGAAACACCGGCTGTGTTTTGGTTGCTAAAGGCAGCTGCAATCCACCTGCAATCCACCGCTTTCCACCAACAGCATTCTTCTTTATAGTCTCCATTATTAATTGAACAAATTGCAAAAGATTCAGCAACACAGACGTCCAAATTACTGTGTAATTATGCGATGAAAAGAGACGACTTTTAGCCGTGAGTGGTGCTGGGCTGAAATGTCCGCTCCAACCGATAACGTCATCATACGCGTCATCATTCCGCGACGTTTTCAACAGGACACTTCGCGGGAAATTTAAATGAGCAATTTAGTAAACTAAAAAGGCCGTATTGGCATGTGTTGCAATGTTAATATTTCATCATTGATATATAAACTATCAGACTGCGTGGTCGGTAGTAGTGGCTTTCAGTAGGCCTTTAAAGACGTGTGTTGCCATATTGGCAACACATGCCAATACGGCCTTTTTAGTTTACTAAATTGCAATTTTTAATTTCCCGCGAGTTTCTTTTTGAAAACGTCGCGGAATGATGACGCGTACGTGTGACGTCACGGACTGTCAGGAAATATTAACAGCTGCACCACTCGTCTGCTTTAACCGCATAATTACACAGTATTTTGGACATCTGTGTTTCTGAATCTTTTGCAATTTGTTCAATTAATAATGGAGACGTCAAAGAAGAATGCTGTTGGTGGAAAGCGGGGGATTGCAGCTGTCTTTAGCACCGAGACACAGCCGGTGTTTCTTTGTTGTGAAGCGGAGCGGTCAAGCGAACATGTTTTCTCTACGTCAACCAGCATGTTTTTGGATGGGGAAATTGTGATATGTATCTTACCGGAGACATCATTGGATTATTCGTCGTCCTTGTTTAAAAGGCAGCTGTGAGCTTGGCTCCTCGGCTTCTCTATGAGACACTTTGCGTTCACCGCAGCCATCCGACCTCGAGGTATGTCTTTACAATCTTTAAAATCTCACTAAAACACTATTTAAACAATAAGCAGATAAGGGATCTTCCAGAATTATCCTAGTAAATGTGTCTAATTACATCTGAAACGCTCACATTGCCGTCGCTTTTATATATTTTTTTCCCATTCCTTCACTATCAATATCCTAATTCACAAATATTTCATCGTTGCCCAAATTAATGGGGAAATTGTCGCTTTCTCGGTCCTAATTGCTCTAACTGCTGGTGGCTCCGATTAAAAACAATGGGAGTATGTGTGGGGCCCCGCAACATCATTGGATTATTCGTCATCCTGCAGCAGCTCTTATGTCAAAAAAGGCAGCTGTGAGCTTGGCTCCTCTCTGAGACACTGCGTGTTCACCGCAGCCATCCGACCTCGAGGTATGTCTTTACAATCTTTATAATCTCACTCAAACACTAGTAACACAATAAGCAGATAAGGGATTATCGTAGTACATCCATCCATCCATCCATCCATCCATCTTCTTCCGCTTATCCGAGGTCGGGTCGCGGGGGCAACAGCCTAAGCAGGGAAACCCAGACTTCCCTCTCCCCAGCCACTTCGTCTAGCTCTTCCCGGGGGATCCCGAGGCGTTCCCAGGCCAGCCGGGAGACATAGTCTTCCCAACGTGTCCTGGGTCGTCCCCGTTGCCTCCTACCGGTTGGACGTGCCCTAAACACCTCCCTAGGGAGGCATTCGGGTGGCATCCTGACCAGATGCCCGATTATTATCGTAGTAAATGTGTCTAATAACATCTGAATCGCTCCCACTGTCGTCGTCTTTTTAAATTTTTTATTTTTTTTGTGCTTCACTCTAACTTTCCTCATCCACGAATCTTTCATCCTCGCTCAAATTAATGGGGAAATCATCGCTTTCTTGATCCGAATCGCTCTCGCTGCTGGAGGCTATGATTATAAACAATGTGAGGAGCCCTACAACCCGTGACGTCACACGCACGTACATCCGGTAAAGGCAAGGCTTTTTTTTATTAGCGACCAAAAGTTGCAAACTTTATCGTGGATGTTTTCTACTAAATCCTTTCAGCAAAAATATGGCAATGTTGCGAAATGATCAAGTATGACACATAGAATGGAGCTGTTATGCCCGTTTGAATAAGAAAATCTAATTTCAGTAGACCTGCTGCACAAGAAAGCATAAAAACACAGTATTCATATCTATAATGGTGTGCTTTTTTTTTTTTTTTTTGCCATGTTTTTCTTATTTTTGACAGCCTGTCTAATAACGCAAAAAAACAAACATCTTGTCAGTTTGTGCATTTGAAAAAAAGAACAACAAGAAAAGAGGGCCATACCAGGAGGACATGGTGGTGTCTTGGTTCTGGTGTCACTTCAGGGTTGGTCTGCTTTAGAACCGTAAACATGAGCTGCAGGTCCATAAACAAATACAGTGCATTAAAATTCTGCCGTGCCATTTTCCAAGCATGGGAAAGTATACAAAACACTACATATACCCCATGGGTACAATATTGTCTTCAAATGTAAATACATGTGCTTTTGTTTATAAACACAATGCATGACGGTGTCCAGGTGTACTTTCTAAACCACATGCTGATATATTGCTCTGTGCCATATAAAAGTGATGCAAGGACTAGTGAATGTATACAATTTAATTCATGTTTTATATCACATACTCGCGTACATTTTGATACTGCTGTGAGAAAAAAAAAATGTTGAATGACGTGGCGTTTGTGCAGAGAAATAAAATGAAACTGATGAGCTGAGGAAAAGAGATTTCCTTTTGTAAAATATGTCTTTATTGTTCCAAATGAAATATTTGGTAGGTGAAAAATCGTGCTTGTATATAAGAGACCATGCTAGAAGGGCTTGTTTGTGGAAGTTTGAGAGCGCAACAGGAATTCTATCAATGTTATAATTACACAATAGCAAAACTTTTAGGCCTCCAAGGTTAGAAAATACATGAGAAATAAAGTTCCAAAATTGAGGTAGGGTCTTTCAAATAGTGTCTTATCCAATTAATTTTAAAGGTTGTTGCTTGGTGTAGTGAAATCAAGAAAGTTTAGACCACCCTGATTGTAATTGTTCATTATAACAGATTTTTTAATATAATGAAATTTGTATCTCCAAATAAAGTCAACCAGTATTTTGTCAACAGTTTTACATATTTTTTTATTAACATCTAAAGCAGGGGGTCACCAACCTTTCTGAAACCAAAAGCTACTTCTTGGATACTGATTAATGCGAAGGGCTACCAGTTTGATACACACTTAAATAAATTGCCAGAAATAGCCAATTTGCTCAATTCACCTTTACTAAATAAATCTAAATATACATTAAAAAAATGGGTATTTCTGTCCGTCATTCTTTTGTACATTTTTTTACTTTTTTACTTTATTTCTCATGTATTTTCTTGGGTACTGATTAATGTGAAGGGCTACCAGTTTGATACACACTTAAATAAATTGCCAGAAATAGGCAATTTGCTCAATTTACCTTTAATAAGTATATATATATATATATATATATATATATATATATATATATATATATATATATATATATATATAAATGTGTATTTCTGTCTGTCATTCCGTCGTATATTTTTTTCTTTTTACGGAAGGTTTATTGTAGAGAATAAATGATGAAAAAAACACCTAATTGAACGGTTTAAAAGAGGAGAAAACACGAAAAAAAAAATAAAAAAATTTTGAAACATAGTTTATCTTCAATTTCGACTCTTTGAAATTCAAAATTCTACCGAAAAAAAGAAGAGAAAAACTAGCTAATTCTAATCTTTTTGGGAAAATTACAAATATAATGTATGGAACATCATTAGTAATTTCTGCGATGAGATGGCAACTTGTCCAGGGTGTAAACCACCTTCCGCCCGATTGTAGCTGAGATAGGCACCAGCGCCCTCCGCGACACCAAAGGGAATAAGCGGTAGAAAATGGATGGATGGATGGATCATTAGTAATTTTTCCTGATTAAGATTAATTTTACAATTTTGATGACATGTTTTAAATAGTTTAAAATCCAATCTGCACTTTGTTAGAATATATAACAAATTGGACCAAGCTATATTTCTAACAAAGACAAATAATTATTTCTTCTAGATTTTCCAGAACAAATTTTTATTTTTTTTAATTCAAAAGACTTTGAAATAAGATTTGATTCTACAGATTTTCTAGATATGCCAGAATATTTTTGGGGAATTTTAATCATAAATTTGAAGAAATATTTCAAAAATATTCTTCGTCGAAAAAACAGAAGCTAAAATGAAGAATTCACATGTATTTATTATTCTTTACAATATAAAACATTAATTTACTTGAACATTGATTTAAATTGTCAGAAAAGAAGAGGAAGGAATTTAAAAGGTAAAAAGGTATATGTGCTTAAAAATTCTAAAATCGTTTTTAAGGTTGTATTTTTTCAATAAAATTGTCTTTCTGAAAGTTATAAGAAGCAAAGTAAAAAAATAAATGAATTTATTTAAACAAGTGAAGACCAAGTCTTTAAAATATTTTCTTGGATTTTCAAATTCTATTTGAGTTTTGTCTCTCTTAGAATTAAAAATGTCGAGCAAAGCGAGACCAGCTTGCTAGTAAATAAATACAATTTAAAAAATAGACGCAGCTCACTGGTAAGTGCAGCTATTTGAGCTATTTTTAGAACAGGCCGGCGGGCGACTCATCTGGTCCTTATGGGCGACCTGGTGCCCGCGGGCACTGCGTTGGTGACCCCGGATCTAAAGAAAAAGCTGCATATGTAAGCCTGGAGATACCTTCTGCTTTTTTTTTCTTAGTTTTTTCTACAATTGGATTCAAGTTCAAGACCGATCTAGAACTCTGATTTTTAGGGATAAGTATTCCTAGGTAATTAATACTATCGTTAACTAGAATTTGACATACAGACCTCATTTCACATCTCTTTACAGCCATTAGTTCACACTTATTCACATTTAGACGGAGACCAGAAGCCAAGGAAACAACATGAATCACATCCAGGGCTAGGGAAATTTAAGAATAGTCTTTCAGAAAGAGTGTCGTGTCGTCAGCCGGTTGGCTGATAATTATCTCTCTGTCTAATATAGAAATCCCCTTTAAACGACTAGTTTTTATATGAACCGATATCAATTGGGTGGCTAACAAAAATAAATATGGAGAAATAGGACAACCTTGCCGTATCCCACATTTTAACTGGAATCTTGGAGATGTACCAGATTTGAGCTATTACCATTGCCGTATTGTTTGACTTACTGTTTGTAATTGTTGAAATTTAAAAATAAACATTAAAAAAAAAAAGACACTGATGAGCTCATTATTTCAAGTGAGTGACATACCTAATATGCACCAGCAGAGGGGGCTAGAACACAAAAAAACCCGACTTGAGCTGACAGCGATCCTTATTACTTGAAGTTATTTAAGCAGAAATATGAATGTGTACTGAATATTACAATGCCACAATTGAAATAATTCATTACAAAGTCCAAATGTCAACATACTACTGTTGGGAATATATAAAGAGAGAAACTTTACCTTTTTTTGATAGTGTCACGTGACAAGAAGGTCGATAGTTCGAGATGCTAATGTAGTGAGCTACATTTTCAGTCCTCCTTCTCGTCCATTATCACGAATATAGGATCAAAATACACAACAACAGTGCCAGAAAATATAAAATTAAAATCATTTGTTGCTAAAAAAGACGGTCCACATCGAGTTGGACTGAGAGTGACACACCGGATAAACAGGAAGATTAATTAAAAACAACCGGAAGTAATACCGGAAGTACATAAAAAATATTATTATCGTTAAAAATACTATTTCTGGGCAAAAGTAGGGAATAGAGTTTCTTTGAAAAAAAAGATGCAAATTAAAATAACTTCTTCCCCCCAAAAAAGCTGGTCGACATCGAGTTGGACTTATAGTGACAAACAGGTAATAAGGAAGATGAATTATAAAAACCGGAAGTAGTACCGTAAGTACATTTAAAAAATATAGATTGTCATCGTTAAAAATACCTAATCCGGGCAAAAGTAGGGAATGGGATTTCTTTGAAAAAATATGCAAATTAAATCATTTGTTCCCAAAAAAAGAAGCTGGTCGACTGAGAGTGACAAACAGGTAAACAGGAAGATGAATTATAAAAACCGGAAGTGGTAATGAAAGTACGACAAAAAATAAATACAATTTAATAAATATTAACTTTAAAAATATCTATACTGGGCAAAAGTGGGGAATGTGCCTTCTTTGGGAAAAAAAAGATGCAAAATTTAAAGTAGTACCGGAATTACATTAAAAAAACAACTATTATTATCGTTAAAAATATATATTCTGGGCAAAAGTGGTGAGTGGGTTTTTTCTTTTTTTTTAAAAGATGCAAATCAAAATAATTTGTTCCCACAAAGAAGCTGGTCGACATCGAGTTGGACTGAGAGTGACAAACCGCTAAACAGGAAGGTGAATAATAAAACCGCAATTACCACCACCAAAAAAAACAAAAACACAATTACTATTCTGGGTAAAAGAGGGAATGGTCTTTTTTTGGAAACAAAGATGCAAATTAAAATAATTTGTTCCCCCAAAAAGCTGGTCGACATCGAGTTGGACTGAGAGTGACAAACAGGTAAACAGGAAGATGAATTACAAAAACCGGAAGTATGCCAAAAAATAAAAATAAAATAATATTATTATCTTTAAAAATATCTATTCTGGGCAAAAGTGGGGAATGGGCCTTCTTTGGAAATAAGATGCGCATTTTAAATAATTTGTTCCCCAAAAAGCTGGTTGACATTTAGTTGGACTGAAAGTGACAAACAGCTAAGTAGGAAGATTAATTATAAATGCCAGAAGTGGTACCCGAAGTACGACAAACAAACAAAAAACTAGTATATATTATTATCGTTAAATATACCTATTAAAATCATTTGTTCCCCAAAAAAGCTGGTTAACATCGAGTTGGACTGAGAGTGACAAACAGGTAAACAGGAAGGTGAATTTTAAAAACCGGAAGTACCACAAACCCCCCCCCCCCAAAAAAAACAACCCTATCATTATCGTTAAAATACCTAGTCTGAGCAAAAGAAGGGAATGGGCTTCCTTTGAAAAAAAGATGTAAATTAAAATAATTTATTCCCAAAAAAGATAGTCGACATCGAGTTGGACTGAGAGTGACAAACAGGTTTACCATGAATTGATTAACATGGACCCCGACTTAAAAGCCTACTGAAATGAGATGTTCTTATTCAAACGGGGATGGGAGGTCCATTTTATGTGTCATACTTAATCATTTTGCGATATTGCCATATTTTTGCTGAAAGGATTTAGTAGAGAACATCGACGATAAAGTTAGCAACTATTGGTCGCTAATAAAAAGGCCTAGCCTGTACCGGAAGTAGCAGACGATGTGCGTGTGACGTCACGGGTTGTAGGGCTCCTTACATTGTTTATAATCATAGCCTCCAGCAGCGAGAGCGATTTGGATCAGGAAAGCGACGATTTCCCAATTAATGAAAGATTCATGGACGAGGAAAGTTAGAGTGAAGCACAAAAAAAAACATTTTTAAAAAGGCGACGGCAGTGGGAGCGATTCAGATGTTATTAGACACATTTACTACAATAATTCTGCAAAATCCCTTATCTGCTTATTGTGTTACTAGTGTTTTAGTGAGATTATAAAGTCATACCTGAAAGTCGGAGGGCTGCGGTGACCGCCAGTGTCTCTGATGGAAGCCATGGAGGAGCCAAGAAAGTCACAGCTGCCTTTGTGACAGCTGCTGCAGAAGGACGCAAACTCCGCTCAAGTCTCCAGTAAGAGCCGACTTAATATCACAATTTTCTCACCGAAACCTGCCGGTATCACAATTTTCTCACTGAAACCTGCCGGTTGACATGTGGTAGAGAAACATGTTCGCTTGTCCGCTCTGTTCCATATTGAAGCTTCACAACAAAAAAAGAAACACCGGCTGTGTTTCGGTTGCTAAAGGCAGCTGCAATCCACCGCTTTCCACCAACAGCATTCTTCTTTATAGTCTCCATTATTAATTGTACAAATTGCAAAAGATCCAGCAACACAGATGTCCAAAATACTGTGTAATTATGCGATTAAAGCAGACGACTTTTAGCCGTGTGTGGTGCTTGGTTATATTGTCCACTCCAACCTATGACGTCACAAGCACGCATCATTCTGTGACGTTTTCAACAGGACATTAACGGGAAATTTAAAATTGCAATTTAGTAAACTAAACCCGCCGTATGTTAATATTTCATCATTGATATATAAACTATCAGACTGCGTGGTCGGTAGTAGTGGCTTTCAGTAGGCCTTTAAATATACCTTATCTGGGCAAAAGTGAGGAATGGGCCTTATTTGAAAAAAAAGATGCAAACTAAAATCATTTGTTCCCCAAAAAGAAGCTGGTCGACATCGAGTAGGACTGAGAGTGACAAACAGCTAAACAGGAAGGTGAATTATAAAAACCGGAAGTAGCACCGGAAGTACTACAAAAACATTTTTTACAATTGTCAATAAAAATATCTAATCTGGGGGAAAAATGGGTAATGGGCCTTATTTGAAAAAAAGATGCAAACTAAAATCATTTGTTCCCCAAAAAAAGCTGGTCGACATCGAGTTGGACAGAGTGACAAACAGCTAAACAGGAAGGTGAATTATAAAAACCGGAAGTAGTACAGGAAGTACTACAAAAAAACAATTATTGACAATAAAAATATCTAATCTCGGGGAAAAATGGGTGATGGGCCTTATTTGAAAAAAAGATGCAAACTAAAATCATTTGTTCCCAAAAAAAAGCTGGTCGACATCGAGTTGGACTGAGAGTGACAAACAGCTAAACAGGAAGGTGAATTATAAAAACCGGAAGTACTACAAAAAGCTATTTATTATTGTCAATAAAAATATCTAATCTGGGGGAAAAATGGGTAATGGGCCTTATTTGCAAAAAAGTTGCAAACTAAAATCATTTGTTCCCAATAAAAAGCTGGTCGACATCGAGTTGGACTGAGAGTGACAAACAGCTAAACAGGAAGGTGAATTATAAAAACCGGAAGTAGTACTGGAAGTACAACAAAAAAACAGTAATTTATTATTGTCAATACAAATATCTAATCTGGGGGAAAAATGGGTAATGGGCCTTATTTGAAAAAAAGATGCAAATTAAAAGCATAACGGAAATGAACAAGTTGAGATGTGTACACGATTGCATGTAGTGAAGTGAATTATATTTATATAGCGCTTTTCTCTAGTGACTCAAAGCGCTTTACATAGTGAAGCCCAATATCTAAGTTACATTTAAACGAGTGTGGGTGGCACTGGGAGCAGGTGGGTAAAGTGTCTTGCCCAAGGACACAACGGCAGTGACTAGGATGGCGGAAGCGTGAATCGAACCTGCAACCCTCAAGTTGCTGGCACGGCCGCTCTACCAACCGAGCTATGCCGTAATTGTTAGGGCTGGTGAGTCAACATCTGCCAGAACAGCAATCAGTCATCAGACTCAAGTATGTGAGGTACTGTAAAGTAAATATATTTATTATGCACACAATGTCAATCCACTGGATGTCAGTTTGTGGTGAATTTTGAAACTCTATCAAGGTGTTTTTTTGGTTCTCTCTAGAATAGAAGCAGAATGAAGGTTCCGTGCCGGGCGCTCGGTCTGAGTGTTTTGCGGCCGAGACAAACTTCACGTAGCGTACGGGAGCAGACATTTGGCAATAAATAGATAGACATCCGCCATACAGAGTTGACTGGAGCAGCTCTCATACGAAGCTGTAATAAATAAATAAGTTATCAGAAATAAATATATTTTACTTTTACACAGTAATACGTGAAGATGCATGGCATCCATGTGGCTGGCCTCACTTGAACGTTGAACCCATTCACTTGTTATTGAACTTCTGGGAAGAGCTGGCATCGGCGTGAGTAGTAAATATTGAACGTTTAGCAGTCTGTTTGCTGCTTTTCCAAGATAACACGGTACGGACACTCTGGGTGTTCCACGTTCTCCTGGTCCACAGAAACAAGTGTTCTCTCGGAGGACGTGACAATGATTCCGCACTGTGGCTCCGTGACGGCCTCCTCTCTGCGCCCAGAAAGAGAAAAGCAATCACTTCTTTCTGGTAGCTCCTTCAGCCCATACAGGTGCAGCTGGCAGCGGATAGGGACTGGATGGTCCTCCATGTGGTCTGGGCGTCCATGAAGGACACGGGCTCGTAGCGGTCTGGTCGGCAACAAGGGTGGCTGCTGACCTTACGGGAGGTGCGTCGCGGGAGCGAGCCGTTCTCCAGGAGCGCTTTCAGCGCCAGGTCGTAGTTCGTCCTGGAGGACTGACAGGTGCCCACGCAAAACTTGAAGAGGACGATCTCGTCCGAGTCGAAACCCAGTCCCAGGTCCCGCACCTTCATCTCTCGCTTTTCTACCCGGCAGTCCCTGCTGCTGTGCTTCGCCTTCTTGTTTCTACCTCGTCCCGCGTCCTCGGCTACGTCTTGCTTTTCTTTCTTCTTCCTCTTCTTCTTTTTCCTGGGAGAGCCTTTAGGTTGCGATTGGCCCGGGTCCGAGGAACGTGGCGCGCGGCCGGCCCAGCGAGTGCTGGGGTGATCGTCCACTTCATCGATGACGAAAGGGTCTGAAAATAGCAAATAAACACTCTTGTAAAATGACACGTTTGACATTCACGATGTACACTTGTGATCAAAATTATTCAACCCCCACACAATTTTGGTGTTTTAGCAAGTTGGACACTTATTCCGTATTTTGTTTATAGTCATATCAAATAAAGATGTGTCAAATAGATAAATGCAACCTGAATTACAACATATTTTGTAACATACCCGAACAGTGTCATTTCTCTTAATATCTCATTGACTTATCCGAGGTCGTGTCGCGGGGGCAGCAGCCTAAGCAGAGAAGCCCAGACTTCCCTCTCCCCAGCCACTTCGTCCAGCTCCTCCCGGAGGATCCCGAGGCATTCCCAGGCCAGCCGGGAGAGATAGTCTTCCCAACATGTCCTGGGTCTTCCCCGTGGCCTCCTACCGGTCGGACGTGCCCGAAACACCTCCCTAGGGAGGCGTTCGGGTGGCATCCTGACCAGAGGCCCGAACCACCTCATCTGGCTCCTCTCCATGTGAAGGAGCAGCGGCTTTACTTTGAGTTCCTCCCGGATGGCAGAGCTTCTCACCCTATCTCTAAGGGAGAGCCCCGCCACCCGGCGGAGGAAACTCATTTCGGCCGCTTGTACCCGTGATCTTATCCTTTCGGTCATAACTCAAAGCTCATGACCATAGGTGAGGATGGGAACGTAGATTGACTAGTAAATTGAAAGCTTTGCTTTCTGGCTCAGCTCCTTCTTCACCACAACAGATCGATACAGGGTCCACATTACTGAAGAAGCCACACCGATCCGCCTGTCGACCTCCCCATCCAGTCTTCCCTCACTTGTGAACAAGACTCCTAGGTACTTTAACACCTCCACTTAGGGCAGGGTCTCCTCCCCAACCCGGAGATGGCATTCCACCCTTTTCCGGGCGAGAACCATAGAGTCGGACACTGGGAACTGTTTCAGTGAGAGCTGAAGATTCTGGTCAGATGAAGCCATCAGGACCACATCATCTGCAAAAAGCAGAGACCTAATCCTGCAGCCACCAAACCGGAACCCCTCAACGCCTTGACTGCGCCTAGAAATTCTGTCCATAAAAGTTATGAACAGAATGGGCGACAAAGGGCAGCTTTGGCAGAGTCCAACCCTCACTGGAAACGGGTCCGACATACTGGTAAGTTTTATGTGTTAAATAAATAATAACATTTGTGATCAACACATGCTTCCATATCATTTGACACTCTAAGTTAGATAGAATTTTTTAATACAAATAAAATCAAGAGTGATTCACTGTTAATATTGTGTTTTCACACACACACACACACACACACACACACACACACACACACACACACACACACACACAGGTTATCATTTGGAATGGGGACCAAGTTGTTGATCGTGACTTGTGGGGACCACTCTTTCTACAGGTTGTGGAGGCATAAAAAAATGAGGTAAAATGGCCACTGCCCAGTTAGCTCATACACATCTTTATATCTGTGGATTGATGAAGTAATGTGCTGATCATTCTTACTGGAGACCCTGGGGAAAGGAAATAATATAGTTCATGGGGACTAAATTTAAATAATTTTGTATAATTCACACACATTTTTACGTGTTAGGGTCAGAGGTGGGTAGTAACGCGCTACATTTACTCTGTTACATCTACTTGAGTAGCTTTTGGGATATATTGTACTTCTAAGAATAGTTTTAATGCAACATACTTTTACTTAAGTATATTTATAGAGAATAAACGCTACAATTACTCCGCTCTATTTATCGACATTCAGCTCGCTACTCGCTACTGATTTTTATCGATCTGTTAATGCACGCTCTGTTTGTTTTGGTTCGTCAGACGGACCTTCAAAGTAGGATATATATATCACATGCCTGCGTTTCACCAATCAAATGCAGTCACTTGTTACGTTTGACTCTGTTTCACCAATCAAATGCAGTCACTGGTGACGTTTGACTCCGTTTCACCAATCAAACAGAGCCAGGCGGTCACATGATTAACTGCACACTTTTTTTTTTTAATAAACTTTTATTTATGAATTTCAACAGTTACAAATAATAATCAAAGTAAGTACAAAAACAGTACAAAACAGTATAAAACCCGTACAAAACAGCGGCAGGGTTTTTAAAATTCAAAGTAACTCAAATAGAATGCAAAAAATAAATAAAATATAATTATATATATATATATATATATATATATATATATATATATATATATATATATATATATATATATATATAATCAACAAAGTGAAAAGCCATAGGCTCACTCAATCTCTGTAAATAACTTAAATTTGGAACACAGCATCATCGTTTTCACAGCTTTTTGGTTGTTAGAGGTAGAGAGTGTTTTAATGTAGAGTTCTAAATCTTTTTTAAAGCCACAAAAAACAGGTCGGGTATTGAGAAACTTACATTTATGAATATAAAACTTAGCCAATAGTGTAATGAGGCTGCAAAGGTAAAATTAATTTTCAAATTTTTTTTCAATACATTGTAAAACCAAATATATATTATTTAATATATATTATTGTTTTAGTTGCTTAAGAGATATTCCTGGCTCTGAATTTGTTCATTGCTATTTTTATGTTTTTGTGCATTACTTGTTGCCGTCATCATTAAACAAACAGGTTACTCATCAGTTACTTGAGTAGTTTTTTCACAACATACTTTTTACTCAAGTAAATATTTGGGTGACTACTCCTTACTTTTACTTGAGTCAAACATCTCTGAAGTAACAGTACTCTTACTTGAGTACAATATCTGGCTACTCTACCCACCTCTGGTTAGGGTTAACCCTAACCCTAACCCTACATGTTTTATGGGCCAAGGCTTAAAAGTCACTTAGGCATCTTCAGAATGGATCTGACTATCATTTGTGAAGTGAATTATATTTATATAGCGCTTTTCTCTAGTGACTCAAAGCGCTTTACATAGTGAAACCCAATATCTAAGTTACATTTAAACCAGTGTGAGTGGCACTGGGAGCAGGTGGGTAAAGTGGCTTGGCCAAGGACACAACGGCAGTGACTAGGATGGCGGAAGTGGGAATCGAACTTCTACCAACTAGCCTATACCGCCCCATTTAAAAAGGTTTCCGTTTAGGGGACCTGTTTTTTTGTCCCCATACCGTCAGAGGTCCCCTAAAGGTGACTGTGTACACAGAGTGATGTCACCATTAAGTAAGCATTTCCAGAACACACACGCGCACACACACACACACACACACACACACACACACACACACACACACACACACACACACACACACACACACACACACACACACACACACACACACACACACACACACACACACACACACACACACACACACACACAAATGTACTTTCTAGTCCACTGAGAGGTGTCATACCATAAAGAGAATGCCAAGGAGAGTAAGGATGACTGTCGTCTTCCTGCTCCTCATCTTCCATCATGTCCGGCAGCGTCACAGGAAGTTCTAGTCCATCCTGGCCTCCGAGGAGGCTCGCCATGAGGCCCGACTCCGCTCCCACACCGGAGGAACCCATGTCCGCTTTCATGCGCGCTCCGTCGACCAGAGGCAGCACCGACAGGAGCGCCCACAGCAGCACCTGTACCACGGGACACAGAGAGGCCCGTGAGAGGAGCTCTCTTCTGGACAAATACTCTTCATTAAGTACACTCACACACCACCTAACGACAACAAATAGAAGTTCTCTAACAGAAAGTTCATGTGTGCATGTATATATACCGTATTTTTCGGACAATAAGTCGCAGTTTTTTCCATAGTTTGGCCAGGGGTGCGACTTATACTCAGGAGCGACTTATGTGTGAAATTATTAACACATTACCGTAAAATATCAAATAATATTATTCAGCTCATTCACGGAAGAGACTAACGGCCCTCACTGACTTGGGACAATTGCAAAATGATGTGCGTCCCAAAGTCACCAGCCTTGGCGTCACTATAGACAGCGATTTTAAACTTGACATTTACCATGAATTGACCCCGACTTAATCAAGTTGAAAAACTTATTGGGGTGTTACCATTTAGTGGTCAATTGTACGGAATATGTACTGAACTGTGCAATCTACTAATAAAAGTATCAATCAATCAATCAAAAACCAACAAGTCAATGGCGTTTTAAAATCCTGTTTTTATCATCTTCGTCTTTTAGTAAAGGTAAAACCGTTTTTATCTTTTAACCTTTTTTGAACAAGTCGTACATGCTTTTATTTCAAGTGGCCTGGACTACTGCAATGCATTTTATGCTGGCATTAGCCAAAAAGCTCTCTCCCGGTTGCAGTTAGTCCAGAACGCGGCAGCACGGCTTTTAACAGGGGCCAGGAAACGCCCGCATGTAACCCCAATTCTTCAGAGTTTGCACTTTTAGAATTGATTTTAAAACATTGCTGTTTGTTTTTAAATCTTTATGTGAATTATATTTATATAGCGCTTTTCTCTAGTGACTCAACGCGCTTTACATAGTGAAACCCAATATCTAAGTTACATTTAAACCAGTGTGGGTGGCACTGGGAGCAGGTGGGTAAAGTGTCTTGCCCAAGGACACAACGGCAGTGACTAGGATGGCGGAAGCGGGAATTGAACCTGCAACCCTCAAGTTGCTGGCACGGCCGCTCTACCAACCGAGCTATGCCGTTAGGAACTCGCATGTCTGCAGTTGTGTGTCCCCGGGTATGCAAGAATCCAGGAGAGTTGAGTGAAGGTAAGAATATTTAATACTCATAAGAAAATAACAAAAGCAAACATAAAGCAGTCGTGCAGATAAACGTTCTCAACATAATATTATCGAGCACTGAGGAGTGCTCGAGTGAAACATAAATAGACACTATTGTGATTGACAGCAGGTGTGAACCGCTGCCAATCAACGAAAAGAGAAAAACAACAGTGCTCCGTGACTAAAACAGGAAATACAACAAAATAAGAGCACTGAACAGGAAGTAAATACAAAAACACGAAAAATTAACAGAAATGAAGTGACAGATTGTCACATTTTACATGGACTGGCACCTCAGTATATCTCGGACCTCATCCAAATTTACACTCCTGCGCGCTCTGAGGTCCGAGAGCCAGTTCCAGCACGTGGTGCCCAAGACCATACTTAAGACCAGGGGAGACAGGGCCTTCTCTGTGGTCGGCCCTAAGCTCTGGAACACTCTGCCCCTCCATGTTCAAACTGCTTCCACAGTGGAATGTATTAGGTCTCGTCTTAAGACCCACTTTTATTCTTTGGCTTTTAACAATACGTGAGTTGTGTGGTCCTCTGTCGTCCTCTGTGTTTTTTTTAATACATTTTGATTTCTATTTTACTGTTTTAATTGGTCTTACCCTTTAAAATAGTTTTTAATCTTATTTATTTTTATATTGGTTTTACATCTATTTATTTTTTGTTTTTATTCAGTCATTGGTGGAGTATAATATTGTTTTTAATATTGTTTTTTTTTAACATGGCTGTGCAGCACTTTGGAAACATTATTGTTGTTTAAATGTGCTATATAAATAAAGTGGATTGGATTGGATTATAAAATTTCATGGGATTTATCGATTAGGAGTGACAGACTGTTTGGTAAACGTATAGCATGTTCTATATGTTATAGTTATTTGAATGACTCTTACCATAATATGTTAGGTTAACATAGCAGGCACCTTCTCAGTTGGTTATTTATGCCTCATATAACGTGCACTTATTCAGCCTGTTACTCACTATTCTTTATTTAATTTAAATTGCCTTTCAAATGTCTATTCTTGGTGTTGGGTTTTATCAAATCAATCTCCTAAAAAAATGCGACTTATACTCTAGTGCGACTTATATGTTTTTTTCTTTCCTTCTTTATTATGCATTTTCGGCAGGAGCGACTTATACTCCGAAAAATATGGCACATATATATATATATATATATATATATTGTTCTCAATTTATTCACAATATACTCCATAAGTAATCACAATGAAAATAAATAAATAAATAATAATTGGTGGAGTAAGTTATATTTCATATGATAAGTAAGATTATTTTGAGAATGAAAGAATGGATGGATAAAAATAACTTTAGAAAGTTTATCATGGTTTTTCTTCTTTGTACTTTGTAAACACTAAGTTTGAAGAGTTTCTTGAAGTGGATCATATTAGTACATTGTTTGATTGCTTTGCTTAATCCATTCCATAATTTAATTCCACATACAGATATACTAAAGGTTTTAAGTGTTGTACATGGATACAAATGTTTTAAAATACATTTCTCTCTAAGATTATACAAACCCCGTTTCCATATGAGTTGGGAAATTGTGTCAGATGTAAATATAAACAGAATACAATGATTTGCAAATCCTTTTCAACCCATATTCAGTTGAATATGCTACAAAGACAACATATTTGATGTTCAAACCGATAAACATTTTTTTTGTTGTTGCAAATAATCATTAACTTTAGAATTTGATGCCAGCAACACGTGACAAAGTAGTTGGGAAAGGTGGCAATAAATACTGATAAAGTTGAGGAATGCTCATCAAACACTTATTTGGGACATCCCACAGGTGTGCAGGCTAATTGGGAACAGGTGGGTGCCATGATTGGGTATAAAAACAGCTTCCTCAAAAATGCTCAGTCTTTCACAAGAAAGGATGGGGCGAGGTACACCCCTTTGTCCACAACTGCGTGAACAAATAGTCAAACAGTTTAAGAACAACGTTTCTCAAAGTGCAATTGCAAGTAATTTAGGGATTTCAACATCTACGGTCCATAATATCATCAAAAGGTTCAGAGAATCTGGAGAAATCACTCCACATAAGCGGCATGGCCGGAAACCAACATTGAATGACCGTGAGTTTTGATCCCTTAGTATCCCACTGTATCAAAAATCGACATCAAGACCTTTATGAAGAAGAAACATCATGGACCCAGATTTCCCTCGCCCGGACGCGGGTCACCGGGGCCCCCCTCTGGAACCAGGCCCGGAGGTGGGGCACGATGGCGAGCGCCTGGTGGCCGGGCCTGTTCCCATGGGGCCCG
Organism: Nerophis ophidion; assembly: GCF_033978795.1. NCBI lineage: Eukaryota > Metazoa > Chordata > Actinopteri > Syngnathiformes > Syngnathidae > Nerophis > Nerophis ophidion. The sequence continues at coordinate 11,554,144 of NC_084624.1, read as the reverse complement.
GCCGGGCACAGCCCGAAGAGGCAACGTGGGTCACCCCTCCAATGGGCTCACCACCCATAGCAGGGGCCATAGAGGTCGGGTGCATTGTGAGCTGGGCGACAGCCGAAGGCAGGGCACTTGGCGGTCCGATCCTCGGCTACAGAAGCTAGCTCTTGGGACGTGGAACGTCACGTCACTGGGGGGGAAAGAGCCTGAGCTAGTGCGCGAAGTCGAGAAATTCCGGCTGGATATAGTCGGACTCACTTCGACGCACAGCAAGGGCTCTGGAACCACTTCTCTCGAGAGGGATTGGACCCTCTTCCACTCTGGCGTTGCCGGCAGTGAGAGGCGACGGGCTGGGGTGGCAATTCTTGTTTCCCCCCGGCTCAAAGCCTGTACGTTGGAGTTCAACCCGGTGGACGAAAGGGTAGCCTCCCTCCGCCTTCGGGTGGGGGGACGGGTCCTGACTGTTGTTTGTGCTTATGCACCAAACAGCAGTTCAGAGTACCCACCCTTTTTGGGAACGCTCGAGGGAGTACTGGAAAGTGCTCCCCCGGGTGATTCCCTTGTCCTACTGGGAGACTTCAACGCTCACGTTGGCAACGACAGTGAAACCTGGAGAGGCGTGATTGGGAAGAATGGCCGCCCGGATCTGAACCCGAGTGGTGTTTTGTTATTGGACTTTTGTGCTCGTCACGGATTGTCCATAACAAACACCATGTTCAAGCATAAGGGTGTCCATATGTGCACTTGGCACCAGGACACCCTAGGCCGCAGTTCCATGATCGACTTTGTAGTTGTGTCATCGGATTTGCGGCCTCATGTTATGGACACTCGGGTGAAGAGAGGGAAGGAGCTTTCTACCGATCACCACCTGGTGGTGAATTGGCTGCGATGGTGGGGGAGGATGCCGGACAGACCTGGGAGGCCCAAACGCATTGTGAGGGTCTGCTGGGAACGTCTGGCAGAGTCTCCTGTCAGACGAAGTTTCAATTCCCACCTCCGGAAGAACTTTGAACATGTCACGAGGGAGGTGCTGGACATTGAGTCCGAGTGGACCATGTTCCGCACCTCTATTGTCGAGGCGGCAGATCGGAGCTGTGGCCGCAAGGTAGTTGGTGCCTGTCGGGGGGGCAATCCTAAAACCCCTTGGTGGACACCAGCGGTGAGGGATGCCGTCAAGCTGAAGAAGGAGTCCTATCGGGTCCTTTTGGCTCATAGGACTCCGGAGGCAGTGGACAGGTACCGACAGGCCAAGCGGTGTGCAGCTTCAGCGGTCGCGGAGGCAAACACTCGGACATGGGAAGAGTTCGGGGAAGCCATGGAAAACGACTTCCGGACGGCTTCGAAGCGATTCTGGACCACCGTCCGCCGCCTCAGGAAGGGGAAACAGTGCACTATCAACACCGTGTATGGTGCGGATGGTGTTCTGCTGACCTCGACTGCGGATGTTGTGGATAGGTGGAAGGAATACTTCGAAGACCTCCTCAATCCCACCAACACGTCTTCCTATGAGGAAGCAGTGCCTGGGGAATCTGTGGTGGACTCACCTATTTCTGGGGCTGAGGTCGCTGAGGTAGTTAAAAAGCTCCTCGGTGGTAAGCCCCCAGGGGTGGACGAGATCCGCCCGGAGTTCCTTAAGGCTCTGGATGCTGTGGGGCTGTCTTGGTTGACAAGACTTTGCAACATCGCGTGGACATCGGGGGCGGTACCTCTGGATTGGCAGACCGGGGTGGTGGTTCCTCTCTTTAAGAAGGGGGACCGGAGGGTGTGTTCCAACTATCGTGGGATCACACTCCTCAGCCTTCCCGGTAAGGTTTATTCAGGTGTACTGGAGAGGAGGCTACGTCAGATAGTCGAACCTCGGATTCAGGAGGAACAGTGTGGTTTTCGTCCTGGTCGTGGAACTGTGGACCAGCTCTATACTCTCGGCAGGGTTCTTGAGGGTGCATGGGAGTTTGCCCAACCAGTCTACATGTGCTTTGTGGACTTGGAGAAGGCATTCGACCGTGTCCCTCGGGAAGTCCTGTGGGGAGTGCTCAGAGAGTATGGGGTATCGGACTGTCTTATTGTGGCGGTCCGTTCCCTGTACGATCAGTGCCAGAGCTTGGTCCGCATTGCCGGCAGTAAGTCGAACACATTTCCAGTGAGGGTTGGACTCCGCCAAGGCTGTCCTTTGTCACCGATTCTGTTCATAACTTTTATGGACAGAATTTCTAGGCGCAGTCAAGGCGTTGAGGGGTTCCGGTTTGGTAACCGCAGGATTAGGTCTCTTTTTTTTGCAGATGATGTGGTCCTGATGGCTTCATCTGACCGGGATCTTCAGCTCTCGCTGGATCGGTTCGCAGCCGAGTGTGAAGCGACCGGAATGAGAATCAGCACCTCCAAGTCCGAGTCCATGGTTCTCGCCCGGAAAAGGGTGGAGTGCCATCTCCGGGTTGGGGGGGAGACCCTGCCCCAAGTGGAGGAGTTCAAGTACCTAGGAGTCTTGTTCACGAGTGAGGGAAGAGTGGATCGTGAGATCGACAGGCGGATCGGTGCGGCGTCTTCAGTAATGCGGACGTTGTACCGGTCCGTTGTGGTGAAGAAGGAGCTGAGCCGGAAGGCAAAGCTCTCAATTTACCGGTCGATCTACGTTCCCATCCTCCCCTATGGTCATGAGCTTTGGGTCATGACCGAAAGGATAAGATCACGGGTACAAGCGGCCGAAATGAGTTTCCTCCGCCGTGTGGCGGGGCTCTCCCTTAGAGATAGGGTGAGAAGCTCTGCCATCCGGGAGGAACTCAAAGTAAAGCCGCTGCTCCTTCACATCGAGAGGAGCCAGATGAGGTGGTTCGGGCATCTGGTCAGGATGCCACCCGAACGCCTCCCTAGGGAGGTGTTTAGGGCACGTCCAACCGGTAGGAGGCCACGGGGAAGACCCAGGACACGTTGGGAAGACTATGTCTCCCGGCTGGCCTGGGAACGCCTCGGGATCCCCCGGGAAGAGCTAGACGAAGTGGCTGGGGAGAGGGAAGTCTGGGTTTCCCTGCTTAGGCTGTTGCCCCCGCGACCCGACCTCGGATAAGCGGAAGATGATGGATGGATGGATGGACATCAATCTCTAAAGGATATCACCACATGGGCTCAGGAACACTTCAGAAAACCACTGTCACTTAATACAGTTGGTCTGTAAGTGCAAGTTAAAGCTCTACTATGCAAAGCGAAAGCCATTTATCAACAACATCCAGACACGCAAACCGGCTTCTCTGGGCCCGAGATCATCTAAGATGGACTGATGCAAAGTGGAAAAGGGTTCTGTGGTCTGACATTTCAAATTGTTTTTGGAAATATTTGACATAGTGTCATCCGGACCAAAGGGGAAGCGAACCATCCAGACTGTTATCAGCGCAAAGTTCAAAAGCCAACAAAGAGTATAAGAACTATCCAGCTTGTTCTAGGCGCAAAGGTGAAAAGCCAGCATCTGTGATGGTATGGGGGTGCATTAGTGCCCAAGGCATGGGTAATTTACACATCTGTGAAGGCACCATTAATGCTGAAAAGTACATACAGGTTTTGGAACAACATATGCTGCCATCCAAGCGCCGTCTTTTTCATGGACGCCCCTGCTTATTTAAGCAAGACAATGCCAAGCCACATTCCGCACATGTTACAACAGCGTGGCTTCGTAAAAAAAGAGTGCGGCTACTTTCCTGGCCCGCCTGCAGTCCAGACCTGTCTCCCATGGAAAATGTGTGGCGCATTATGAAGCGTAAAATACGACAGCGGAGACCCCGGACTGTTGAACGACTGAAGCTCTACATAAAACAAGAATGGGAAAGAATTCCACTTTCAAAGCTTCAACAATTAGTTTCCTCAGTTCCCAAACATTTATTGAGTGTTGTTAAAAGAAAAGGTGATGTAACACAATGGTGAACATGCCCTTTCCTAACTACTTTGGCACGTGTTGCAGCCATGAAATTTTAAGTTAATTATTATTTGCAAAACAAAAAGAGTTTGAACATCAAATATCTTGTCTTTGTAGCATATTCAACTGAATATGGGTTCAAAATGATTTGCAAATCATTGTATTCCGTTTATATTTACATCTAACACAATTTACCAACTCATATGGAAACAGGGGTTGTACTTCTCTTTTTTTGAGAAGAATTGTTGTATATTCTTGGGTAGCAGGTTATAGTTTGATTTGTGTATCGTTTTAGCTGTTTGCAAATTTACTACGTCGTGGAATTTCAGTATCTTTGATTCAATAAATAAAGGATTTGTATGTTCTCTGTATCCAACTTTATGTATCGTTCTAACTGATCTTTTTTGTAACACTGTTAGTGAATGAAGTGTACTTTGTACTTATTTCCCCATATTTCGACACATGTTCTCTATATCCAACATTATGTATTATTCTAACTGATATTTTTTGTAACGCCGTTAATGAATGAAGTGCACATTTGTCGTTATTTCCCCATATTTCTACACAATAACTCAGATATGTATCTCTAATTAAATGATTTTTGGTCTAGGACATGTTTTGCTTTATTCTTTATTGACATGTTTTGTGCTACTTTATGTTGTATATTTTATACAATTTATTGGATCATCTATTATTACAGCCAAAAATTTGTTTTCTTTAACCCTTACAATATATATTTTTTTGCACTTAAGCGACGACCAACCTTTGCTGACGCCGCAGAAGTCGTCTCTTGTCTCCCCTTCCTCCGACACCTCCATGGGCTCCCACCTGGATGCAATTGGAGAAAGAAGGAGGGAGGAACGTGAGAACAAGGCTTCACTCTTGTCAACTCTCCGTTGAAAAGGGCTAATGTAAACTAGACGCACAACATGCGGGGCGATATGATATCTTAACTGTACAACAACAAAACAAAACACTGCGCCGCCGGGGGCCCCCGAGCAAGGCGACGTGTCAAATAAATCACGTCCTCCGTGCCTGAGGGTGGCGTCTTTGTTGCCGACGTGCTAAAAAGGAGCAGTGTTTGCTTCCAAGCCAGTGTCGGCTTGTCGCTCCGTACGTCCGTGTAAACAGTCCCCACAAAAGACCACATGTGCCACGTCCTCGTCAAAAGCATTCTTCAGCAGTTATTCTTGTGGCAGCACTTCATGGAGGTCCAGAGAACCCACAGACATGCAGGACGGGCGATAAGAGGTGTCACGGATGCAGATGTTTATATTTAGTACGTGCAGCGCCCGCCGCCCGTTCTGAAGCATCATGAGGTCATCGGGTTCCTTTGTTGCCCCTGGCCTCGCAGTGTGAGGAGGTCAAAGCATCAGGTGATGCTCAGTGTCAGGAGAAGTCCATCTGACTTATTTGTCTTGGAGACGACAGTGTTGGTGTGAGAGGTTGACTCCTTGTACTAAACGAAAGGAAACTATATAAGAATAAATCACGCTTCTGTTATTTGAATGATTAACATTATCTTAAAAATGTAATATGTACAATATACACACTGCAAGTATATATATAATGTAGTAACAGACCTCTTCATAACACAATGTATTAAGTACATTATACAAACTGCAAGTGTATATTTAATGTAGTAACAGACACCTTCATAACAATATTTAATATTGAAAAAAAAATATATATAAACATATTATATAATGTGGTAACAGATACCTTCATAACAATATGTAATATGTACAATATACACACTGCAAGCATATAATGTAGTAACAAACACATTAATGATAATATGTAAAATATTGTATATACAATATACACACTGCAAGTATATAATTTAGTAACAGACACTTTCATAGCAGTGTGTAATATGTACAATATACACACTGCAAGTATATATATAATGTAGTAACATACACCTTCATAATATGTAATATGTACAATATACACACTGCAAGTGTATATATAACGTGGTAACACACACATTCATAACAGTGTGTAATATGTACTATCTACACACTGCAGGTGTATATAATGTAGCAACAGACACCTTCATAACAATATGTAATATGTACAATATACAAACTGCAAGTATATATATAATGTAGTAACAGACACCTTCATAATATTTAATACAGTATGTACACACTGCAAGTGTGTATATATATATATATATATATATATATATATATATATATATATATATATATATATATATTAGGGTTGTGGGAAAAAATCGATTTGAATACGTTGTGCGATTCAGAATCGATTCTCATTTTAAAAAAATCTTTTTTTTTTTTTAATCAATCCAACAAACCACTACACAGCAATACCATAACAATGCAATCCAATTCCAAAACTAAACCTGACCCAGCAACACTCAGGACTGCAATAAACAGAGCAACTGAAGAGACACAAACACGACACAGAACAAACCAAAAGTAGGGAAACAAAAATGAACAATATCAATATTAATTATAATTTCAGCATAGCAGTGATTAAAAATCTCTAATTGACATTATCATTAGACATTTATAAAAATAATAAAAAAGAACAATAGTGTCACAGTGGCTTACACTTGCATCGCATCTCATAAGCTTGACAACACACTGTGTCCAATATTTTCACAAAGATAAAATAAGTCATATTTTTGGTTCATTTAATAGTTAAAACAAATTTACAGTATTGCAATCAGTTGATAAAACATTGTCCTTTACAATTATAAAAGCTTTTTATTTTTTTAAATCTACTACTCTGCATGTCAGCAGAGTATCCTGCTGAAATCCCATGTATTGAATTAATACAGAATCGTTTTGAATCGGAAAAATATCGGTTTTGAATCGAGAATCGAATCAAAAAATCGAAATGTTATCGAATCGTGACCCCAAGAATCGATATTGAATCGTGGGACACCCAAAGATTCACAGCCCTAATATGTATATATATATATATATATATATATATATATATATATATATATATATATATATATATATATAAAATGTAGTCACAGATTCCTTCATAACAATATATTTACTGTATTTTGACCATGTTATGCATTACTTCTTTTACAACTTCTTTCTCTAGCGCATTTATTTCCATTTCCATAGCAACACACTTCAGATTTCCAGTCCCGAATGGAAACATAAGTTTTTTTTTAAACATGTCGCATTTGGTAATAGACAACAAAGATGACTATTTTTTTTTGACAAATGAGGATTCACAGCCTTATACTTTTTGAAGCTGAATATACGGAGGATGTTGGGCCATGGGCGCCCTGAGAGGGCCGCCAAAAAATATGTGTTTCTCAGCTGTGGTGTACTGGTGCCAAGTGTGGGCAGCCTTATATTTGAACGTGGTGTTGGTAACGGACAATCTGTGACAAGAACAAAAGTCCAAAAACAAAAGAACACTCTGGTTCAGATCCAGGTAGCCGGTCCTCCCAATCAACTTGAGCCTTGAAGTCCCCCAGTAGAACAAGGGAAACACTCTTCATTACTCCCTCTAGGGCTGGGGTAAACAACCTTTTTGAAACCAAGAGCTACTTTTTGGGTGCTGATTATAGCGAAGGACTACCAGTTTGATACACACTTAAATACATTGCCAGAAATAGCCAATTTGCTCAATTAACTTTAATAAATAAATCTATATATATAAAAAAATGGGTATTTCTGTCTGTCATTCCGTCGTAATTTTTTTTCCCCTTTTACGGAAAGTTTTTTGTAGTGAATAAATGATGAAAAAAACACTTAATTGAATGGTTTAAAAGAGGAGAAAATAGGGGAAAAAAATGAAAATTTGATTTTGAAACAGTTTATCTTCAATTTCGACTCTTTAAAATTCAAAATTCAACCTAAAAAAGGAGAGAAAAACTAGCTAATTTGAATCTTTTTGAAAAAATTAAAAAAATAATTTATGGAACATCACTAGTAATTTTTCCTGATTAGGATTAATTTTATAATTTTGATGACATGTTCTAAATAGGTTAAAATCCAATCTGCACTTTGTTAGAATACATAACAAATTGGACCAAGCTATATTTCTAACAAAGACAAATCATTATTTCTTCTAGATTTTCCGGAACAATTTTTTTTTTAAAAAGAAATTCAAAACACTTTGAAATATGATTTAAATTTGATTCTAAAGATTTTCTAGACTTGCCAGAATAATTTTTTTGAATTTTAATCATAATAAGTTTGAAGAAATATTTCACAAATATTCTTCGTCGAAAAAACAGAAGCTAAAATGAAGAATTGAATTATTTTCATTATTCTATACAATAAAAAAAAATTATTTACTTGAACATTGATTTAAATTGTCAGAAAAGAAGAGGAAGGAATTTAAAAGGTAAAAAGGTATATGTGTTTAAAAATCCTAAAATCATTTTTAAGGTTGTATTTTTTCAATAAAATTGTCTTTCTGAAAGTTATAAGAAGCAAACTAAAAAAATAAATGAATTTATTTAAACAAGTGAAAATCAAGTCTTTAAAATATTTTCTTGGATTTTCAAATTCTATTTGATTTTTGTCTCTCTTAGAATTAAAAATGTCGAGACCAGCTTGCTAATAAATAAATCAAAAAAATAGAGGCAGCTCACTGGTAGGTGCTGCTATTTGAGCTATTTTTAGAACAGGCCAGCGGGCGACTCATCTGGTCCTTAGGGGCGACCTGGTGCCCGCGGGCACCGTGTTGGTGACCCCTGCTCTAGGGACTCCAAAAAGGACGAGTACTCTGAACTGCTGTTTGGTGCGTAAGCACAAACTAGAATCTTGACCCGTGCCACCAGCCGGAGGTGGAGGGAAGCTAGCCTCTCATCCACTGGGTTAATAAACTTCAACGTGCAGGCTCTGAGCCGCGGGGCAACAAGTGTTGTCATCCCCGCCCCTCACCTCTTACTGCTGTCAATGCCACAGTGAAAGAAGGTCCAGCACCTCTCAAAAAGACCGGTTCCAGAGCCCTTGCTGTCCGTCTAAGTGAGACCGACTGGATACAGCCGTAATTTCTCCACCCGCTAAGGGTGACTTCCGCCCAGCTTAAAGGCCTACAACCTCTACACCCCCATCTATGGGTGGTAATCCCCTTGCAGATGGGGGACCCACATTGCCTCTTTGGCCCGACCTCTCTCATTGCTGGCAACGAATGTCCAGCTTCCAGAGCCCTTGCTGTCCGTCTAAGTGAGACCGACTGGATACAGCCGTAATTTCTCCACCCGCTAAGGGTGACTTCCGCCCAGCTTAAAGGCCTACAACCTCTACACCCCCATCTATGGGTGGTAATCCCCTTGCAGATGGGGGACCCACATTGCCTCTTTGGCCCGACCTCTCTCATTGCTGGCAACGAATGTCCAGCTTCCAGAGCCCTTGCTGTCCGTCTAAGTGAGACCGACTGGATACAGCCGTAATTTCTCCACCCACTAAGGGTGACTTCCGCCCAGTTTAAAGGCCTACAACCTCTACACCCCCATGTATGGGTGGGAATCCCCTTGCAGGTGGGGGACCCACATTGCCTCTTTGGCCCGTCCTCTCTCATTGCTGGCAACGAAGGTCCAGCTTCCAGAGCCCTTGCTGTCCGTCTACGTGAGACCGACTGGATACAGCCGTAATTGCCCCACCCGCTAAGGGTGACTTCCGCCCATCTTAAAGGCCTACGACCTCTACACCCCCATCTATGGGTGGTAATCCCCTTGGAGGTGGGGGACCCACATTGCCTCTTTGGCCCGTCCTCTCATTGCTGGCAACGAAGGTCCAGCTTCCAGAGCCCTTGCTGTCCGTCTAAGTGAGACCGACTCGATACAGCCGTAATTTCTCCACCCGCTAAGGGTGACTTCCTCCCATTTTAAAGGCATACGACCTCTACACCCCCATCTATGGGTGGTAATCCCCTTGCAGATGGGGGACCCACATTGCCTCTTTGGCCCGTCCTCTCTCATTGCTGGCAACGAAGGTCCAGCTTCCAGAGCCCTTGCTGTCTGTCTAAGTGAGACTGACTCGATACAGCCGTAATTTCTCCACCCGCTAAGGGTGATTTCCGCCCATTTTAAAGGCCTACAACCTCTACACCCCCATCTATGGGTGGTAATCCCCTTGCAGATGGGGGACTCACATTGCCTCTTTGGCCCGTCCTCTCTCATTGCTGGCAACGAAGGTCCAGCTTCCAGAGCCCTTGCTGTCCGTCTAAGTGAGACCGACTGGATACAGCCGTAATTTCTCCACCCGCTAAGGGTGACTTCCGCCCATCTTAAAGGCCTACGACCTCTACACCCCCATCTATGGGTGGTAATCCCCTTGCAGATGGGGGACCCACATTGCCTCTTTGGCCCGTCCTCTCTCATTGCTGGCAACGAAGGTCCAGTTTCCAGAGCCCTTGCTGTCCGTCTAAGTGAGACCGACTGGATACAGCCGTAATTTCTCCACCCGCTAAGGGTGACTTCCGCCCATCTTAAAGGCCTACGACCTCTACACCCCCATCTATGGGTGGTAATCCCCTTGCAGATGGGGGACCCACATTGCCTCTTTGGCCCGTCCTCTCTCATTGCTGGCAACGAAGGTCCAGCTTCCAGAGCCCTTGCTGTCCGTCTAAGTGAGACCGACTGGAAACAGCCGTAATTTCTCCACCCGCCAAGGGTGACTTCCGCCCATCTTAAAGGCCTACGACCTCTACACCCCCACCTATGGGTGGTAATCCCCTTGGAGATGGGGGACTCACATTGCCTCTTTGGCCCGTCCTCTCTCATTGCTGGCAACGAAGGTCCAGCTTCCAGAGCCCTTGCTGTCCGTCTAAGTGAGACCGACTGGATACAGCCGTAATTTCTCCACCCGCTAAGGGTGACTTCCGCCCATCTTAAAGGCCTACGACCTCTACACCCCCATCTATGGGTGGTAATCCCCTTGCAGATGGGGGACCCACATTGCCTCTTTGGCCCGTCCTCTCTCATTGCTGGCAACGAAGGTCCAGCTTCCAGAGCCCTTGCTGTCCGTCTAAGTGAGACCGACTGGAAACAGCCGTAATTTCTCCACCCGCCAAGGGTGACTTCCGCCCATCTTAAAGGCCTACGACCTCTACACCCCCACCTATGGGTGGTAATCCCCTTGGAGGTGGGGGACCCACATTGCCTCTTTGGCACGTCCTCTCTCATTGCTGGCAACGAAGGTCCAGCTTCCAGAGCCCTTGCTGTCCGTCTAAGTGAGACCGATTGGATACAGCCGTAATTTCTCCACCCGCTAAGGGTGACTTCCGCCCAGTTTAAAGGCCTACAACCTCTACACCCCCATCTATGGGTGGTAATCCCCTTGCAGATGGGGGACCCACATTGCCTCTTTGGCCCGTCCTCTCTCATTGCTGGCAACGAAGGTCCAGCTTCCAGAGCCCTTGCTGTCCGTCTAAGTGAGACCGACTGGATACAGCCGTAATTTCTCCACCCGCTAAGGGTGACTTCCGCCCATCTTAAAGGCCTACGACCTCTAAACCCCCATCTATGGGTGGTAATCCCCTTGCAGATGGGGGACCCACATTGCCTCTTTGGCCCGTCCTCTCTCATTGCTGGCAACGAAGGTCCAGCTTCCAGAGCCCTTGCTGTCCGTCCATGTGAGACAGACTCAATCCAGCCATAATTTCTCCACCCACATGGGGCACCAGCTCAGGCTTGTGCCCCGCCCCCCAGCAAGAGTTTCTGTAGCCAAGGATCAGACCGCCAAGGGCCCTGCCTTCGACTGCCGCCCAGCTTGCAAAGCACCCAACCTCTATGGCCCCTCCTATTGGTGGTACCCACGTTGACTCTTCGAGCTGCGCCCTCGGTGAACCGCGTCTGGGCGAGGAAAATCTGTGTTCCTGTTGTTTTTTATTCGTAGAAGTTTTTGAGCTCCTCTTTGTCTTGTCCCTCAACCAGGACCAGTATGTCATAGGGGACCCTAGCAGGGGGGCATAAGGCCCAGACAATATAGCTCCTAGGATCATTGGGACACGCAAACTCCTCTAGGCGTTTGGGGCGGCACGGCGTAGTGGGTAGAGTGGCCGTGCCAGAAACCTTAGAGTTGCAGGTTCGCTTCCCACCTATCAACATCCAAATCGCTGCCGTTGTGTCCTTGGCCAGGACACTTCACCCTTGCCCCCGGTGCCGCTCACACTGGTGAATGAATGATGAATGAATGATTGGTGGTGGTCGGAGGGGCCGTAGGCGCAAACTGGCAGCCACGCTTCCGTCAGTCTACCCCAGGGCAGCTGTGGCTACAGGTGTAGCTTACCACCACCAGGTGTGAATGAATGATGGGTTCCCACTTCTCTGTGAGCGCTTTGAGTATCTAACAACAGAAAAGCGCGATATAAATCTAATCCATTATTATTATTATTATTAGGTAGCAGAACAGGGAGTAGGCCTTGGAACGCCCTGGGAAGAGCTGGACGAAGTAGCTGAGGAGAGGGAAGGGCTTCTCTGCTTAGGCTGCAGCCCCCGCGACCCAACCCCAGATAAGCGGAAGAAGATAGATGGATGTTGAATAATTTGAATGTAAAAATAATGTCACCAGTTATTCATGAGTCCTTTCTTTGAGGAATATATATTTTTGTAATCTTTGTGATTAACATGCTTTCAGGTAAGGTTTATTTTCTTGAACTGTGAACAGGTGAGATATAATTATTGAATACAGGTAAAACCAAGAGTAAGATTACTAATTCAGTGTTAATAGTTGAGTGGGCCCTGGGCCCTTCAGTAGTAAGAAAGTTGGTCCCAAAATTCAAAAGATTAAGAACCCCTGAATTAGGGAGTCCAAGAGTACTGAAATACAACAGGTTATAAGAAACAATAAGTTTCTTCGTGTATCAAATTCAAAATGCTGGCTGTTATCTGAAAGCCACTTTGTGCACATGAGGGTCCTGAAGTGCAGCTGGCCCGTCATAACATCCATGCGCTCTCCGATACTAGTGCCTATTTCACCACAGACAGTCCCATTAAAGACTCGTCTCCCAATAACTCGTCTTCATTCACTTCCTGCGTGCTTGTCCTCACCCCGACACTGAGAGGTGGGCCAAGGACGATGACGAGGCGGACATAATTCATACGGACGGACGGCGAACTGCAACCCAAAACCAGACCGCGCCAACTCCTGGGCCTTCCATGTCCGAGCTGATTTAAAAGCTGACAGCAGTGGGAATCTGGGATGGTTCTAGTAGCGTGCAGGCCTTCGTCTCAGGAGGAGTCCCATTCATAGTTCCTAATGCCACAGCTGGGAGTGCTTAGCCTCTTTTAGACCACTGCACTGGGGGTCTACGGGGCCCCGTCTGCTGCTTCGTTTCACCCTGGCACTCTGGGGCTCTTTACAGCCTTCCCAGGGACACGTTGAGGGGGTGAGGAGAGAAGGGAGGGAAGGAGCGCCACACTGGAAGCCGATGGCGTGTAAACGGATATATACTGTATATATATGTATGTATATATGTAGATGTACAAAACCCAAAACCAGGGAAGTTGGCACGTTGTGTAAATCGTTAATAAAAACAGAATACAATGATTTGCAAATCCTTTTCAACTTATATTCAACTTCCATCCATCCATTTTCTACCGCTTGTCCCATTTGGGAGCCTATCTCAGCTGCATTCGGGCGGAAGGCGGTGTAAACCCTGGACAAGTCGCTACCTCATCACAGGGCCAACACAGACAGATAGACAACATTCACAGGTGCATGTCTTTGGAGGTGGGAAGAGTCCGGAGTACCCGGAAAGAACCCACGCAGTCACGGGGAGAACATGTGAACTCCACACAGAAAGATCCCGAGCCCGGGATTGAACCCAGGACTACTCAGGACCTTTGTATTGTGAGGCAGACACACTAACCCCTCTGCCATGTGTATGTGTGTATATATATATGTATATGTATATATATATATATATATATATATATATATATATATATATATATATATATATACACACATTAGGGGTGTGAGAAAAAATCGATTCAAATACGAATCGAATCGTTTATGTTGTGCGATTCAGAATCGATTCTCATTTTTAAAAAATCCATATTTTTTATCAAAAAAAAAAAAGAATTATTATTATTATTATTTTTTTTAATCAATCCAACAAACCACTACACAGCAATACCATAACAATGCAATCTAATTCCAAAACCAAACCTGACCCAGCAACACTCAGAACTGCAATAAACAGAGCAATTGAGAGAAGAAAAATGAATATTATCAACAACAGTATCAATATTAGTTATAATTTCAGCATCCATCCATCCCCATCCATTTTCTACCGCTTATTCCCTTTCGGGGTCGCGGGGGGCGCTGGCGCCTATCTCAGCTACAATCGGGCGGAAGGCAGGGTACACCCTGGACAAGTCGCCACCTCATCGCAGGGCCTAATTTCAGCATAGCAGTGATTAAAAATTCCTCACTGAGATTATCATTAGACATTTATAAAAATAATAAAAAAGAACAATAGTGTCACAGTGGCTTACACTTGCATCGCATCTCATAAGCTTGACAACACATTGTATCCAATGTTTTCACAAAGATAAAATAAGTCATAATTTTGGTTCGTTTAATAGTTAAAACAATTTTACAGTATTGCAATCAGTTGATAAAACATTGTCCTTTACAATTATAAAAGCTTTTTTTTTTTTTTAATCTACTACTCTGCTAGCATGTCAGCAGACTGGGGTAGATCCTGCTGAAATCCTATGTATTGAATGAATACAGAATTGTTTTGAATCGGAAAAATATCGTTTTCGAATCGAGAATCGTATCGAAAAAAATCGATATATTATCGAATCGTGACCCCAAGAATCGATATTGAATCGAATCGTGGGACACCCAAAGATTCACAGCCCTAATCTCTCTCTCTCTATATATATATATGTAAATATATATATGTATCGTGGGTTTGTCTCTGTGCGATATAGAAAATTAATATATCGTAATATTCGAGTATACGTTCTCACGCAGTTGGTTTTAGCTGTGGGCCATACACTGCAGGCTCTTTACCACTCCTTGTTGTCTCTCCTTCTCACAGAGTGTAAGCGCAGGTTCTTACATACGTCACATACTGTCACGTCATACGTATACGCCCTCGCCCAGCAGAGAGGTAGCAGCGTGGCTAACATTAGCTGTGATGCTAGCGGAGTGTTCCGAAGGTGCGAAAAAAGGTGCGAATCTGGTAACAAATGAAGGAAGAATTAATTCCCAAGAAAAACAGCAGGGGGTCCATCTTCTGGCAGTGGTTCGGCTTCAAGCGGGAATATGTCGAATAGACAACTTTAATTTGTCAAGTGTGGGGCACAAGCGTTGCTACCAAAAGTAGAACTACGGTTAATATGTAGCATCATTTTGAAAAGTCACCTGCTAATAATTTTAATAAATACAGTTTTGGTAAATTGAAAGTTTAAAAGTAGCATATATTAATGCAGTATGAAGAAGAATGTTTTAATGTAGACACATAAAATCATCATACTGCTGTGATTATATGCATCAAGTGTTCATTCAAGGCTAAAGCAAAATACCGAGATATATATCGTAAATCGCGATATGGCCTAAAAAATTTTACGATATTAAAAAAAGGCCATACCGCCCACATATATATATATATACATACACACACACAGACACATATACAGTATATATATATATATGTATATATATATATATATAAACATAAAACATACATATACAAATATATGTAAACATATACACATATATACATACATATATATACACACATACATATACATACGTATATACATATACATACGTATATACATACATATATATATATATATATATACACACACACACATACGTATATACATACATATATATATACACATGCGTATATACATATACATACGTATATACATACATATATATATATATACACACACATACGTATATACACACATATATATATATACATACACATACGTCTATACATACATATATTCATACATACATATATATATACATACATATATACATACATATATATACATATATATATACATACATATATATATTAATACATATATATACACATTTATATAAATATATATATACATACATATATATATATATATATATATATATATATATATATATATATATATATATATATATATATATATATATATATATATATATATATATATATATATATAAATTTTCCTGAGGGAACTCTCCTGAAGGAATCAATAGAGTATATATGTATATACACACACACACACACACACACACACACACACGCATATGTATATATGTAATTTTTTTTATGTCAAAATGGAGATATTTAGTGAAATACTTTATTGAGGTTTATTATTTCGAGACTTTTGCAGGCCATGTAGCGGGCTTTGAATTTGACACCTGTGCACTACACTATGAAATTAAGTAGAAGGAGACAAAATATGAGCCTGCAGGGTGCAAATGGCCCCAGGGCCACAATTTTGAGACCCCAGTTTTAAAAGATATTAGATGAATAAATAAATACTCGGGCTGTCAAATTGAATGCATTACTTAATGCGACTAATCACGAAAAAGGATCACATTAATTATGTATAAATGCAGATTATTCACAAAGTTTATTTTGAGCACACAATCTCCTTTACCTTAACCGTGGATAGTTAACTGAAGGTTGGCACAGGTTGGCATACTGTCAGTAATCAGGTCAACGCATGTGTCAATGCAGCGATGAGTGAGGAAACTCCGACTGGTGTGCAGAGTGGTAAACTTTGTTTCAAGATAAACCCCGACATTACTTTGAATAAAACAGATACCAAATGAATGACATAATGTATATTCAATTTCAAATTTTTTAAAATGTGTATGACATTCTGACCAAAAATTGTGTAAAAATATTGGGGTGTTTTTTTAAAGTGAATTTAAATATGTAAAGAAGTTACTTACTGTGATTAATCATGATTTATTCAAATTCAAAAGTGTGATTAATCTGATCCAAAAATAGATAATTTGGCATCACTAATACATACATAAATAAAAAACAATAGAATAAAAATAAATAAAATTACCGTATTTCCTTGAATTGCCGCAGGGCTTATAGTATGTGCCTGCCTTGAATTACTGCCGGGTCAAACTCGCTTCGCAAAATAATTAGCGCATGCTTAGTATTACCGCCTGGTCAAACTCGTGATGTCACGAGTGACACTTACCCTGTCATCATTTTCAAAATGGAGGTGGCTGATTTCAATACCGGTAATTTGAAATTGCATAAAGGGAAGAAGATTAAGAGCTATTCAGTAGGATTTAAGGTCCAAGCTTACATCACACTCAAATTTTTACCGCATACCTTTGGTAAGTGCCGGAGTGAGAAGAGGTCTTAAAATAATTAGAGCATGCTTACTTTTACCGCATGACTTCGGTAAGCGCAGGAGTGAGAAGAGGTTTTAAATTAATTAGCGCCCCAGCGGCAATTCAAGGAAATACGGTAGTTACATTTGATTAAATTAATAAATAAGTGGTAAAGGTACTAAACATGTCAGACCTTGGTAAATCTAAAAGGCCTCGCTAAAATTTCTCAACTTATTCATAAAGCCAGGAACAAAACAAGGATTTGTATCGGGGATGCCTTTGAAAGATGGAGACCATTGAAGGCGGAGAAGATCATTTCATATGTATATGTATATGTATATATATATATATATATATATATATATATATATATATATATATATATATATATATATATATATATATATATATATATATATATAAAATCCATTCATGAATGGGGAAGTCTGATCTACAAAATATGCAGGAAGCATACCCCCTTCCCCTTTCGAGCTGTCCTGGATGAACTGAAATTATTTTTTCCAATCATTTTGGAACTTGCAAGCGTACATCTTCTTACTCGTCATTGCCATGTCTCGTCTTCGTTCTTCTGCTTCGTCTCGGTTATGTTTTTTGGACATTACAACTTGCTGTAGTTTTGAAGCAATGCATGATGGGAATCCGGATGTTGTGTGTCAGTGTATTAATGTGTTGGCTGGAATAAACACACGCTGAGAAATAGCTCCGTGCCTGCCTACTTTATGGGTTATAGATCAACCTATGGACAATGGAGACATATATAATAGTCTCCTTTTCAGGTGAGAGAGGACGCTAAAGGCAGTACCTTTAAGGCACGCCCCCAATATTGTTGGCCGGGTGGAAATCAGGAGAAATTCGGAAAAATGGTTGTCCCGGGAGATTTTCGGGAGGGGCACTGAAATTCGGGAATCTCCCAGGAAAATCGTGAAGGTTGGCAAGTATGTCTGACGCCAAACTTGCTAATTTCCCCTTTGATAGGTAAGTCAGGCATTCACGTTTTCTTATTACTTGTAATAAATGGAAATGGACATTTGGTATGTAAACTATATTGTCCAATACAGTCTATGACACAGGTTACCAACACGGTGCCCGCGGACACCAGGTCCCCCGTAAGGACCAGATGAGTCGCCCGCTGGCCTGTTCTAAAAATAGCCCAAATAGCAGCACTTACCAGTGAGCTGCCTCTATTTTTTAAATGTTATTTATTTACTAGCAAGCTGGTCTCGCTTTGCTCGACATTTTTAATTCTAAGAGAGACAAAACTCAAATAGAGTTTGAAAATCCAAGAAAATATTTCAAAGACTTGGTCTTCACTTGTTTAAATAAATTCATTTATTTCTTTTACTTTGCTTCTTATAACTTTCAGAAAGACAATTTTAGAGGAAAAATACAACTTTAAAAATGATTTTTAGGATTTTTAAACACATATACCTTTTAAATTCCTTCCTCTTCTTTCCTGACAATTTAAATCAATGTTCAAGTAAATTTATTTTTATTATTATTTTTTAGAATAATAAATACATTTTGATTTAATTCTTCAATTTAGCTTCTGTTTTTTCGACGAAGAATATTTGTGAAATATTTCTTCAAACTTATTATGATTAAAATTCAAAAAAATTATTCTGGCAAATCTAGAAAATCTGTAGAATCAAATTTAAATCTTATTTTAAAGTCTTTTGAATTTATTTTAAAACTTTTGTTCTGGAAAATCTAGAAGAAATAATGATTTGTCTTTGTTAGAAATATAGCTTGGTCAAATGTGTTGTATAGGCCCTGTGATGAGGTGGCGACTTGTCCAGGGCGTACCCCGCCTTTCGCCCGATTGTAGCTGAGATAGACACTAGCGCCCCCCGCAACCCCGAAGGGAATAAGCGGTAGGAAATGGATGGATGGATGGAAATTTGTTATACATTCTAACAAAGTGCAGATTGGATTTTAACCTAATTAAAACATGTCATCAAAATTGTAAAATTAATCTTGATCAGGAAAAATTACTAATGATGTTCCATAAATTATTTTTTTTATTTTTTAAAAAGATTCAAATTAGCTAGTTTTTCTCTTCTTTTTTTCGGTTGAATTTTTAATTTTAAAGAGTCGAAAATTGAAGATAAACTATGTTTCAAAATTTAATTTTCATTTTTTTCCTGTTTTCTCCCTCTTTTAAACCGTTCAATTAAGTGTTTTTTTCATCATTTATTCTCTACAAAAAAATTCCGTAAAAGGAAAAAAAATGTACGACGGAATAACAGACAGAAATACCCATTTTTTATATATAGATTTATTTATTAAAGGTAAATTGAGCAAATTTGCTATTTCTGGCAATTTAAGTGTTTATCAAACTGGTAGCCCTTCGCATTAATCAGCACCCAAGAAGTAGTTCTTGGTTTCGAAAAGGTTGGTGACCCCTGGTCTATGATCTTGTCTATCAAAGCTAGTGCGTTCCTGCAACGAATGCTAAGTGTGATGGTGAGTTAGCCTGTATGTCGATGTGTCATTCCACTGACAGGGCAAAATATATTTTCGACAAATAAAACCTATGTGGATATGGGTAGTGTCAGTGCTTATTTCCTTCACAATATGCTGATACGCTGAGGAAATGAGTTCCAACATTATCAAGCTGTCATCATGGCAATGTGAAAGGAATGGAGACAGCCAAATCACATGATCAAATAATTCCTCATTCGTGTAGCCTATAGGCATAACTTGGTAAAATGTCTCCCCTTCAGTTTTTGGCGTACATCAGGCTGCTCAGCATGCTCTACTTATTTTCAGCTGTATAACCACTGGGGACAGGCGGACGGATGGGGAAGGAGCTGGGTGGCGATATACCATATATATCTCGATATTTTTTACCTAAAGTAAAAACAAAGCACAAAACAGTCCTGGTTACCTGAGATACTAATTATGTCATTATTTTGACTTAGAAAATATTGACTTACTAACAGAGGTGGGTAGTAACGCGCTACATTTACTCCGTTACATCTACTTGAGTAACTTTTGGGAGAAATTATACTTCTAAGAGTAGTTTTTATGCAACATACTTTTACTTTTACTTGAGTATATTTATAGAGAAGGAACGCTACTTTTACTCCGGTCCATTTATCTGCAATCAGGTCGCTACTCGCTACTTTTTTTTATCGATCTCTTAATGGCGGATTGTTTTGTTTTGATTTTGTCAGACACGCATTCAAAGTAGGATCTACGCATGCTTGCGTTTCACCAATCACATGCAGTCACTGGTGATGTTGGACCAATCAAACAGAGCCAGGCGGTCACGTGACCGTCACACGTAGACCCGACATGTTGAAAAACGTATTGGGGTGTTACCATTTAGTGGTCAACTGTACAGAATATGTACTGTACCGTGCAATCTACTAATAAAAGTTTCCATCAATCAACTAATCAATCAAAAGTGTAAAGGAAAAAAGACACTTTTTATTTCAACCGTACTTTCCGTCAAAAGCCTAAAGACTGATCGCCCAGTTCCTGTCTTCACAATAAAAGCGCCGCTCCATCGCGCCTGCGCTAACAAAATAAGAGTCTCCGAAAGCCAGCGCAAACAAACTAGCAAGCTACGGAGTTTGTCGCCAATGTATTTCTTGTAAAGTGTATAAAAACGAATATGAAAGCTGGACAAATAAGATGGCAAAAACCAACGACTTTCATGTGGTATTAGACAGGAAGGAGGAACTTTTTTTCTCCTCCATTTGAAAACCGGGACGTTATCAGCACTATACTGTCTGATTCCAATAAATACAAGTCATCAGAATCAGGTAATACACCAACTTAAATTCTTGTCTTCATGAAAGATAGGAATTTATGTGTTAAACATGCATGTATATTCATTAAAACACCTTTAACATGTCAACAACAACAGCAAAATAAATAAATATAAATTATATACTGTATATATAAAGGTATATATATATATATATATATATATCTAAATAAAGGTATATATGATATGTGTGTATGTATATATGAGGTAGATCACCTCGACTTGGTCATTTATTAAGGAATTGATAAACGTTGAAAAACTTATTGGGGTGTTACCATTTAGTGGTCAATTGTACGGAATATGTACTGTACTGTGCAATCTACTAATAAAAGTTTCAATCAATCAATGAATGCCTACTGAGCCTATGGTGCTGTTAAGTTATTGTGGCTCAATTTGCTTTAATTTTTTGTTATTTTAATGTATTATTATTTTATATATAATATTGTTTTAGTTTCTTAAGAGATATTCCTGGCTCTGAATTTGCTCATTGCTATTTTTATGTTTTTGTGCATTATTTGTTGCTGGAATCATTAAACGAACAGGTTACTCATCAGTTACTCAGTACTTGAGTAGTTTTTTCACAACATACTTTTTACTTTTACTCAAGTAAATATTTGGGTGACTACTCCTTACTTTTACTTGAGTAATAAATCTCTAAAGTAACAGAACTCTTACTTGAATACAATTTCTGGCTACTCTACCCACCTCTGCTTACTAAGACAAAATAATGACTAAGTCAAATAAATGATTTACTGTAAATAAGCGTTTGCAATAAGCGTTTGACAAAAAAAGAATTAAAAGTGCGGCCACTATCTGACATATGCTCAACTCACCATGCTTAATTTATTACAGCATTTGGGAAACCTGTAGTTGATTTTTAGTATGTAAATGTTATATTTTTATCAACATGTAATAGCAGGGAAACTAGGCTGCTACAGTACTAATGATTAATGTAACTAGAGCTGAAAAAATAGTACAATAGCAATAGGAGAGACTATTCATCCCTGAACACCATGGAGTTCATGTAGGCTTTATGATGCAGTTACTTTA
The DNA here is from genome assembly GCF_033978795.1 of Nerophis ophidion. Lineage (NCBI taxonomy): Eukaryota > Metazoa > Chordata > Actinopteri > Syngnathiformes > Syngnathidae > Nerophis > Nerophis ophidion. Next base: position 11,532,117 of record NC_084624.1, on the reverse strand, counting down.
ATACATCAACTATTAGAGACATAAACTCTTCATTTAACATAATGTCAACAGGCTCATAGTGATGTTACTAGTAGTTGACTGGGAGGTATTTTGTTATAATTTGAGGAGAGTTCGCTGCATTATGCTCACCTGTTAAACATCTTTTTGCTAACCCGCACCGTCTCTCCTCTTTGCCTCCCTCTGCCGTAAACACGGACTACATGTGCTCTGAATACGCACTGCTGATTGGCTGTTACATGTGCTCTGAATATGCACTGCGTGTAACCAATCAGATGGTTGTGTGGGTGGTACAATGCTGGGTGCTGCAGGGAAGCACTGACAGAGGCAGTACGAAGCGTAGCAGCTTGTCAAGACTTTAGATTAGCAGCAAAAGATAATATAAATACATTTAATAAAGTCAAATACAAATAAGGCAACAAGAGAAGTATCCTACACTTCTCTTTTGTAAAGTAAATCTGAACAACCGATATGGGCATCTACATCAACTATATGATTTGCTTGAGAAGCTGGACAAAAAAAAACAACAACATTTTTTTAGACTTAAGTTTAGGTGGGAAATAATTATTTTCTAATAGTACTGACAATAACCATATGATTGCCATTTGTTGGTATATGACATACTTTTCCCTGAAAATAACCTAATTTCTGTGTAAAATGTGTTGGTTAGAGATTTGTTATTGACAAAACGCTTGTCTAGTCAGCTATTATGGTGCCAGCACTTCAACCCCTAGTAAGAGGCAGTGGAAGTTCGAAGTTCCTTGGAAAACCCCAGTCCATCCAGCTGTATTCGGCTGTGTATCTTGCAAGATCAGTCAGGGGACTACAGAATTTTGACCGTGATTGCAGTCCTTTCTGTCTTGCCTCTGGTGAGGGGGTCGCATTTTTTTCTCCTCCCGTATTCTCCTTGCTTGCTCTCTTTGTCTTGTCTAAACTTTTTTTTGAAGCCTCTTTCTTTGTGCTGTCCTCCAAATCTAAACATCAGAAATGGAATTGATTAGCTGGACTCCCGACTCAATTGACAAAATCTTTTCGACGAAGAAAAGAGGTTCGGGGGAGCCATTGCTCCGGTAGGTACGTGAGTGATTCCTGGTACAAATGGACAATCAGATGCCTCTCAGTTCTTTCCATCGAGGACGTGGAAGACATCTACCTATTTGGAACCATGATCGCACGGTACCTGCTGATTGGGCTGGGCATTGCTCTGGTGTATCGTCAAATTCGTAAGACCATGGCAGCCACTCAAGGAGCCCAAAGGCTATTCATCGCAATGAAAGGTTTGGGTCGGGCTGGGGGATCACAGTCTAGGGCGATGGAGAAGCTTGCTGAAAGGTAAAAATTGCATACGAGAGCCAACATGGACGAATAGAACAGACAAGCAATTGTAATGTCTGTCTGCTCCTGGAAAAACTAAATCCTAATCTACTATTTGACACCCTCGAATGGCCTTGATGCGACAACAGGAGCAGGCTGTTCTGTAAACATCCCCCGAGGACTCTCGAAGATGGACGCTTTCGTCCTCCTTCCCTCCCTCCTCAACGACGCCTGGAAGACGAACTTTGCTTGCATTGCATGCAGAACGGCCCCGGGCCTGTGGACACAACACCACTACACCCAAAGACAATGGGCATATAAACAAACACACTCCCCACGCCTTCACCACTGCTTAATTCCGATTCAGGTGATGGACGGCTGAGTAGCGCTTTATAGCAGCAGGCCGGCCTCCAGGGACCCCAACTCCCCTGCCCACTCTGTTGTGAGTTGTTGGAGATTATATGTAACATGTTTATGTGTGCTATGGCAAATTAGTTGTTTTCCCTTGGCCTCAGTCTGGATCCCCTTCCCAAGGTCCAGCCTTTGACTGATATTTTTTACTCTTCCCCCTTTCCCAATATTACCTTTTTAAGGAGGGCCGTAAGTGGCTGATCCGTTGGCGGTCCTGTCTTGTCTCCATGTAACGTATGTCTTCCCTCGGACTCAGTCTGGATCCCCTCCCTATGGTCCAGCCTTTGACTGATATTTTTTACTCTTCCCCCCTTTCCCAATATTACCTTTTTCCCACCTTTTTTAAGGAGGGCCGTAAGTGGCTGATCCGTTGGTGGTCCTGTCTTGTCTCCATGTAACGTATGTCTTCCCTCGGACTCAGTCTGGATCCCCTTCCCAAGGTCCAGCCTTTGACTGATATTTTTTACTCTTCCCCCCTTTCCCAATATTACCTTTTTAAGGAGGGCCGTAAGTGGCTGATCCGTTGGCGGTCCTGTCTTGTCTCCATGTAACGTATGTCTTCCCTCGGACTCAGTTTGGATCCCCTCCCTAAGGTCCAGCCTTTGAATGATATTTTTTACTCTTCCCCCCTTTCCCAATATTACCTTTTTCCCACCTTTTTTAAGGAGGGCCGTAAGTAGCTGATCCGTTGGTGGTCCTGTCTTGTCTCCATGTAACGTATGTCTTCCCTCGGACTCAGTCTGGATCCCCTTCCCAAGGTCCAGCCTTTGACTGATATTTTTTACTCTTCCCCCCTTTCCCAATATTACCTTTTTAAGGAGGGCCGTAAGTGGCTGATCCGTTGGCGGTCCTGTCTTGTCTCCATGTAACGTATGTCTTCCCTCGGACTCAGTCTGGATCCCCTCCCTAAGGTCCAGCCTTTGACTGATATTTTTTACTCTTCCCCCCTTTCCCAATATTACCTTTTTCCCACCTTTTTTAAGGAGGGCCGTAAGTGGCTGATCCGTTGGTGGTCCTGTCTTGTCTCAATGTAACGTATGTCTTCCCTCGGACTCAGTCTGCATCCCCTTCCCAAGGTCCAGCCTTTGACTGATATTTTTTACTCTTCCCCCCTTTCCCAATATTACCTTTTTAAGGAGGGCCGTAAGTGGCTGATCCGTTGGCGGTCCTGTCTTGTCTCCATGTAACGTATGTCTTCCCTCGGACTCAGTCTGGATCCCCTCCCTAAGGTCCAGCCTTTGACTGATATTTTTTACTCTTCCCCCCTTTCCCAATATTACCTTTTTCCCACCTTTTTTAAGGAGGGCCGTAAGTGGCTGATCCGTTGGCGGTCCTGTCTTGTCTCCATGTAACGTATGTCTGCTCTTAGTGGGACTGTGCCGAAAATGGTATTTTCAGTTCTTATGTGTCTTGTACATGTTAAAGAATGGCCAATATTAAAGCATACTGAAGTACCATTTCTGGCCACATTATTACATATGACACCTTTAAATTATAAGACAAACTATCCCAACACTTCATGTATTGAGCAGCTGGATTTGCAATGAAGGAGAGGTCAACTGAACATGAATGTGTTAGTGATTAAACACGAGGCTGCCTACTGTATACGGTTACAGGCTTAGACCTGGCCGCTTGCCCACGGTCTCCATAAACCTCTCACCTTGTTTAAAAAAAACCCACCACCACCGTTTCTCGTGTTTCGTCTTCCATAATGACCCTTTATTAGTGACACAATAACGCTTTCTGCAGCGTGCCCGTGCACCAATGCAGAATGACCGCGAGGGTTAACCTGTCACTAACTCGGTGCCTGATTGCAGCGGTACAGTAAATCATGACCGGCTCCATAAAACACACCTGCAGTGTAAGGGGAGATGTGGGAGAGGCAGAACACCGGGAGAGCTGGCTGATCACTACCAGACAGCCCACGGTCTGAACATGTGACTAATGATGGAGGTGCAGCAGGTTTGTTCGACGTAGCTGCTTTCCATTTAGATCTCGTCAAAATGGCAATATTTCTCTATGATTGGAGCGTTGGGCACATGACTCAATTTAACTACACTATTCAAAAAAATGGTGCCTATTATTCTCAACCATTATGGAAGACAGATTTTTAAGAAATGCTTTGTAAATATTAAATACCGTATTTTCCAGGACATAGGGCGCCGAGATTATAAGGCACAATGCCGATGAATGGTCTTACTTGTGATCGTTTTTCCCATATAAGGCACATTAAAGGAGTCATATTATTATTTTTTTTTTCTAAAGGGAAAACACTTGTTTGTGGTTTACATAACATGTAATGGTGGTTCTTTGGTCAAAATGTTGCATGGATGATGTTTTACAGATCATCTTCAAGCCGCTTTCTGACAGTCTATTCAGGATGTGGCGTTATGTGGGAGAACTTATTTACGTGGCTCACCTTCGACAGCGTCTTCTCCCCATCATTTTTTTGTTGTTGCGGTGTAGCGTGCAAGGACGGGAGTGGAAGAAGGGTCAAAATATGGCGCTAACTGTTTTAATGATATTCAGACTTGCCTTTAATCAATAACAGAGCAGAATCTCCTCAACCGGAAACAACAAACATCCGACCAGAACTCTAATAATAATAATCTCCTGCTGGCCTTACAAGGGACTGGACTCTCACTATTATGTTAGATCCACTATGGACTGGACTCTCACCCTATTATGCTAGATCATAAATGGACTTGACTCTCACACTATTAAGTTAGAGCCACTATGGACTGGACTCTCACTATTATGTTAGATCCACTACGGACTGGACTCTCACTATTATGTTAGATCCACTATGGACTGGACTCTCACACTATTATGTTAGATCCACTATGAAATGGACTCTCACACTATTATGTTAGATCCACTATGGACTGGACTCTCACACTATTATGTTAGATCCACTATGGACTGGACTCTCACTATAATGTTAGATCCACTATGGACTGGACTCTCACACTAATATGTCCGATCCACTATGGACTGGACTCTCACTATAATGTTAGATTCACTATGGACTGGACTCTCACACTAATATGTCCGATCCACTATGGACTGGACTCTCACTATAATGTTAGATTCACTATGGACTGGACTCTCACACTAATATGTCAGATCCACTATGGACTGGACTCTCACACTATTATGTTAGATCCACAATGGAATGGACTCTCACTATGTTAGATCCACTTTGGACTGGACACTCACACTATTATGTTAGATCCACTGTGGAATGGACTCTCACTATTATGTTAGATCCACTTTGGACTGGACACTCACACTATTATGTTAGATCAACTATGGACTGGATTCTGACTATTATGTTAGATCCACTATGGACTGGACTTTCACAATATTATGTCAGACTCACTCGACGTCCATTGCATCTGGTCTCCCCGAGAGGGGGGCAGGTTACCCACATTTGCGGTCCTCTTCAAGGTTTCTCATAGTCATTCTCATCGACGTCCCACTGGGTTGTGAGTTTTTCCTTGCCCTTATGTGGGCGCTAATCCACGGATGTCCTTGTGGCTTATGCAGCCCTTTGAGACACTTGTGATTTAGGGCTATAAATAAACATTGATTTATTGATTGATAATAACTAGAGATTTCTGATAATATCGGCCGATAAATGCTTTAAAATGTAATACCGGAAATTATCGGTATCGGTTTCAAAAAGTAAAATTCATGACTTGTTAAGACGCCGATGTACGGAGTGGTACAAGGACATAGGGAGAAGTACAAAGCAGTTGGGTCTCCCAGTCATACTTGCCAAAGCTCCCCATGTTCCCGGGAGACTCCCAAATTTCAATGCCTCTCCCGAACATCTCCTGGGGCAACCATTCTCTCAAATTTCTCCAAAATTAAACCCAGAACACAATATTGGGGGCGTGTCTAAAAGGCACTGCATTTGCGTGCCGTCCCAATCACATAATATCTACGGCTTTTCACACAAGTGAATGCAAGGCGTACTTGGTCAACAGCCATACAGGTCACACTGAGGGTGGCTGTATAAACAACTTTAACACTGTTACAAATATGCGCCGCACTGTGAACCCACACCAAACAAGAATGACAAACATATTTCGGGAGAACATCCGCACCGTAACACAACAGAAAAAATACCCAGAACCCCTTGCAGCACTAACTCTTCCGGGACGCTACAATATACACCCCCCTACTCTCTACTCCGCCCCCCTAACCCAGCCCAATACAGCCTCCTCATGCTCTCTCAGGGAGAGCATGTCCCAAATTCCAAGATGCTGTTTTGAGGGATGTTAAAAAAAAATGATGCAGTTTGTGACTTCAATAATAAATATGGCAGTGCCATGTTGGCATTTTATTCCATAACTTGAGTTTATTTATTTTGGAAAACCTTGTTACATTGTTTAATGCAGGGGTGTCCAAAATGTGGCCCAAGGGCCATTTGCGGCCCGCAACTAATTGTTTACCCGCCCGCCACACATTCTGGAAATGCTGTTTCAAAAATAAAAAAGAACACCTAAAAAAAGGGAAATGAGGTGAAATGTAACGAGAAAAAGTTGCAACGTTGACACAAAGCTGCCATGCAGGCTGTTTTTTTTCTTTTGTCTTTCTTTATTTTTCTTTTTTTGCCATTGCTAAAAAAAAAACAAGTTATAATTAATTATTTTCAAGGCTCCAATTACTTCAAATATTTCACTTAAAATGTTTTGTGTTGTAAATATTGCATATATTGTGTGGTTGCCATATAAAAACATCAAAGTTTTCTTTGACAAAAGAGCATAAAACAAACAAAATAGTTCAACATTAAAATCGATAGATTTTGATTCTGTAACTTATTTGTTTAAAGTAAGATAAAAACCTGATAAAAATGTATCACTTTATCTTTGGATCTCAAAAATATTGGTATTTTATTTATCTTTTCACTGTTATTACTCAAAAAATATAAAGTAATTAAAATCAATGGTGTCCTGCATTATTGATCTTTTAGGGCTTTAATTACTAAATACTGCATATTGCAGTTTTACTATAGAAAAAAAAAGAAGTAGTTTTTGACAGAAAAGCATAAAACATTTTTTTTTATTCAATATATCAACTTGAAGTTGATATAGAGATTTATTGTAAGTGTTAAATAAAAAATAATAATAATAATAATTTGACTTATTTTTAACATTTTAATGACTGAGACTTTTTAAGGTCCCCGGGACCCTTAAAGGTAAAATAGATTTTAAAAACCCATACATTTTTTTATGGTTTGAAAATGAAAAATATCAAAATGACCCCCGCACGCTTTCATTTTTCCATGTGCGGCCCTCAGTGGGTAAAAATTTGGACACCCCTGCTTTAATGCATCCAGCGAGGCATCACAACAAAATTAGGCATAATAATGTGTTCATTCCACAACTGTATATATCGGTATCGGTTGATATCGGAATCGTTAATTAAGAGTTGGACAATAACAGCAAAAAAGCCATTATCGGACATCTCCACTTAAAACATATTTTGCTTCAGAATAGGTATCTAAAACATAGGGTTGTCTCGTATTGGGGTCAGTAGAATTATTTCTTCTTTGGACCACTAACAAGTTACAAGCACCTTTGTAGGTAACACGCGCCACACAATGGAAACAATTCTTAAATCATAATCTATATTTAGGGACCGAATGTCCCTTTGGGATTGAGGACCCTATTGTATTTCTAAGGTTTTATTATTATTATAACGCCGCCTCTTTGAGCTGTAATTTGACCCCCTTAACATGCTTCAAATCTCACCAAATTTTACACACACATCAGGACTGGCGAAAATTGCCATCTAATAAATAAACCTCTAAATTGCACTCTAGCGCCCCCTAGGAAAAAACACAGACAAAAATGCTTGTAACTTCCGTTGGGAATGTCGTAGAGGCATGAAACAAAAACCTTTGTGTAGGTCTGATTTAGACCTAGATTTCATAAAATGACATCCTTCAGCAAAAATCAACAGGAAGTTGCAAAAACCCCTTCAAAACAAAAGTTTCCTAAAAAAAATGTCATTTTTGCCTGTAATTTGACACGCTTAAAATTCTTCAAAACTCACCAAACTGAGGACACATATCAGGACTGGCAAAAATAGCGAAAAACCAACCCCAAAATTCAAATTTGCGCTCTAGCGCCCCCTAGGAATAAAACACAGACAAAACTGCTCCTAGGAAGAAACTGCTTGTAACTTCCGGTAAGAATGTCGTAAAGACATGAAACAAAAACCTCCATGTAGGTCTCACTTAGACCTACATTTCATTCATTTACATCCTTAAGCAAAAATCAACATGAAGTTGGCAATTACCCCTTCTAACAAAAATTTTGTAAAAACCCGTCACTTTTTTTCAAACATTATCTCCTCGGAGCGCGTTTGTTGTGTCGGCTTCGCACAGGCGAGAGAGTGAGTGACCTTTCTGATTTGAAGTTGGGAAAAGAGTTTTAATAACTGCTCCGGTTTTGATTTTACGAGCCTTCAAAGAACCCCTGCGCTGATGCTGCTGCCGTCTCAAGATGGCCGCTTAAAAGCAGGAAGCACCAGCGTGACCACACAATGCAGAGAAGGTAGGTACTGTGCGGGTAAAGATATGTTGACTGGGTGAAAGAAGGAGGCACCAATTTGACTCCAGGATACAGAGAAGGTAGGTAACGTGCAGGTAAAGATATGTTGTCTGGGTGATGGCAGGATGCACCAGCGTGTATGGGTGACAGAAAAAAGCACCAGTGTGACCCCAGGATGCAGGGAAGGTAGGTTATGTGCAGGTAAAGATATGTTGAATTGGTAAAGGCAGGAAACACCAGCAAAAGTCGGTCCCGTCCATCGCTGCTTGCAGCTTTAATACATACTGTATCTGAAATTAAAGTTTTTTGGTTGTTTTTTTTTGTAATAGGAGTCGTGTTTTGAAAAGTATACTTGCAGAACATATAAATGTAGCTGACACGTTTGTTCACATCATGTCAAAATAATCCAATCATCCTATCCCAGCACACTCGAATAGCTGATGAACTGGGGAAGTCCCAGAACAGGAGAAGAAGAACACAATTTGTGAGGTCAGCAATCAACTTGACCTTTGACCCCTCAAATCAAAACATCCCAATCTCCAGCCCAAGTGGACATTTGTGAAGACGTTCTCTCGAGACTTTATGAGGAGTTTGATTCCAATAAAGTATGAAGGATGGATGAATGGATGAGGACAGTACGCCTCTGAGGGCTTCAGCGCAGTGATAGAACATTTGGCTGCTCGTCTTAACGTACAGTACAGTATTTGGCAGACCTTTTAGCTGTTCTGGAATAAAAGCTAAGTGCAATCTTTCAATTTTGTGTGCTTATAAATACAAAACCCCAAAACCAGTGAAGCTGGCACGTTGTGTAAATCATAAATAAAAACTTAATACAATGATTTGCAAATCCTTTTCAACTTGTGTTACATTGAATAGACTGCAAAGACAAGATATTTAACGTTCAAACTGGAAAACTTATATTTTTGAAAATAATAGCTCATTTGAATTTGATGCCTGCAACATGTTTCAAAAAATCTGGCACAAGTGGCAAAAAAGACTGAGAAAGTTGAGGGATGCTCATCAAACACTTATTTGGAGCATCCCACAGGTGAAGGGCCTAATTGGGAACAGGTGGGTGCCATGATTGGGTATAAAAGCAGCTAACATGAAATGCTCAGTCATTCACAAACAAGGATGTGGCGAGGGTCACCGCTTTGTGAACAAATGTTTGAGCAAATTGTCTAACAGTTCAAGAACAACATTTCTCAACGAACTATTGCAAGAAATTTAGGAATTTCGCCATTTACGGTACGTAATATCATCAAAAGGTTCAAATAATTTGGAGAAATCACTGCATGTGACTTCAGTGTGTAAAGGATATCACCGCATGGGCTCAGGAACACTTCAGAAAACCACAGTCAGTAACTATAGTTAGTCGCCACATCTGTGAGTGCAAGTTAAAACTCTACTATGCAAAACCAAAGCCATCTATCAACAACACCCAGAAATGCCGCCGGCTTTGCTGGGCCCAAACTCATCTAAGATGGACTGATACAAAGTGGAAAAGTGTTCTGTGGTCTGACGAATCCACAATTCAAATTGTTTCTGGAAACTGTGGACGTCGAGTCCTATGGAACAAAGAGGATAAGAACTATCCGGCTTGTTTTAGGCGCAAAGGTGAAAAGCCAGCATCTGTGATGGTATGGGGGTGTATTAGTGCCCAAGGAATGGGTAACTTAAACATCTTTGAAGGCACCGTTAATGATGAAAAGGTACATACAGGTTTTGGAGCAACATATGTTGCCATCCAAGCAATGTTATCATGGACGCCCCTGCTTATTTCAGCAAGACAATGCTAAGCCACGTGTTAAAACAGCAAGGCTTCATAGTGAAGGAGTGCAGGTACTAGACTGGCCTGCCTGTAGTCCAGGCCTGTATCAATGGTACTGTTTTTTTCACTGTAAAAAAACAACAACACCACCACAAACTTTACTGGAAAATTCTGGCACTGAGCTGCCAGTTTTTTACAGTGAAATTAAAAAAAAAAACATTTTTTTAGTGTACGTAAAAAATGTATACTATCAAATGCATAGGTAATTATCTAATATCATGAGGCGAATTCTTATACATTTATATTTTTGTAATTTTTTTAGGGACGGTGTGGCGCAGTGGAAGAGTGGCCGTGCGCAACCCGAGGGTCCCTGGTTCAATTCCAACCTCGTCATGTCCGTTGTGTCCTGAGCAAGACACTTCACCCTTGCTCCTGATGGGTGCTGGTTAGCGCCTTGCATGGCAGCTCCCTCCATCAGTGTGTGAATGTGTGTGTGAATGGGTAAATGTGGAAGTAATGTCAAAGCGCTTTGAGTACCTTGAAGGTAGAAAAGCGCTGTACAAGTACAACCCATTTATTTATTTTATTTATAATATTTACTGTTACAAACCATAACTGCGATGTGGCCCTCAATGAAAATATATTTGACCTGCCAGTAATAAGTACTTTGTTAACCCTTTTTTCGCCTTGTCTGGCTGACTGTATGTTTCCTAACAGTTGTGAAGTGAAGTGAATTATATTTATACAGCGCTTTTCTCGAGTGACTCAAAGCGCTTTACATAGTGAAACCCAATATCTAAGTTACATTTAAACCAGTGTGGGTGGCACTGGGAGCAGGTGGGTAATGTGTCTTGCCCAAGGACACAATGGCAGTGACTAGGATGGCGGAAGCGGGAATCGAACCTGCAACCCTCAAGTTGCTGGCACGGCCGCTCTACCAACCGAGCTATGCCACCCCTGAATGACTCATGACTTTTCCTGAAATGAGAGCCCGAACCGGTTGGGTTCATCTCTGGTGACGTGAAGATGACAGTTGTGGAAAAATAATATTTATTCTACACATTTTTACAACATTAGAAACCAGTGAAGAGGTAGCGACTTGTCCAGGGTGTACCCCGCCTACTGCCCAAATGCAGCCAAGATAGGCTCCAGCACCCCCCGCCACCCCGAAACGGACAAGCGGTAGAATATGGATTGATAGAAGAAACCATTAGTAAATTATAGGCTACTCAGAAGGTAAGATAACTCCTGGAAATTACTGGCTTCTAATAGCCAAAGGTACAGATGTGTGTGTCCAAGTGAAAGAAAACGGCAGTAGATTTAATACAATATTTGGCAAGCTAGGTAATGTTTGCTATGGTCTGGAACAACATGGCACACAAACAACTACCTGAAATGAAGCCAATATTCTGTACAGATAATTTGTCATGAGACATGCAAAATGAAATTATATACAAAGAGGATACAAGTAAAGGATATTAAATGAGCTCATATATACCCACAAATGAGGCGTAATGATGCACTCCAACAAATCAATAACATCAACAAAGCGCACCTTTGTGCATTCACGCACAGTATAAAACTTTTGGTGGACAAAATGAGACAAAAGAGTGGAAGATTTTACATGTAAACAAAATTTTGCATCACAGTCCACACTATGGTGAGTTCAAGAACCGCCGAAATTAGTAGGACAAAACGATGTTCACCAGATACTTTCGTCAGTGAAGCATACACACAAACATATTAAAGAAGGGGCTTTCTAACAATTGGGAAGGTTTGTGTCATATTTGTCCTCTAACAAAAAACATACTCAAACAAAAAAATTATTTCCCCCCATTTTTTTCCATTATCAATCCTTTTTTAAACATGCGACAGGGAGCCACCAAGGCAGTATGAAAGAGTTGCATGCGCGGGTTGCTAAACCCCCGTACCGGTACAATAACAATTCAATTATCCATCCATCCATTTTCTACCGCGTATCCCTTTCAGGGTCGCGGAGGGTGCTGGAGCCTATCTCAAATTCAATTCAATCCAATTATCTTGCGCTACTGCGCAGTCTTGCATGTTCTGGCCACTCCCCTTTTTACATCAGGCAATCTAAAGTTTGATGTTACGAACAACAAAACCAAAGTCAATAACATCAACAAAGCGCACCTTTGTGCATTCACGCACAGTATAAAACTTTTGGTGGACAAAATGAGACAAAGAAGGAGTGGAAGATTTGACATGTAAACAAACTGTTGTGTCTAAGTCCACGCTATGGTGAGTTCAAGAACTGTCGATATTTGCAGGACAAAACGATGTTCACCAAATACTCTCATCAGTGCAGCATAAACAGAAACATTTTAAACCATTCTAATAATTGGGAAGGTTTGTGTTATGTTTGTCCTCAAAAAACATGCTAAAACAAAAACAAATATTTTTCCCCCATTGTGGAAGGAAGTATATCAGCGCGTCTGCAGGAGCAAAGGTCACTGCCTCTGGCAACGGTGTCGAGGGTGGAGCACCATCAACTAGCATGTGTAGGACTACGAGACACAGCTGGCAGGTGATTAGATTTCCCAGGTGGTACATGTTAATCTAATCATCTATTGTCTTTAAAGGACTACTGAAAGGAGATTTTCTTGTTTAAACGGGGATGGCAGGTCCATTCTATGTGTCATACTTGATCATTTCGCGATATTGCCATATTTTTGCTGAAAGGATTTAGTAGAGAACATCCACGATAAAGTTCGCAACTTTTGGTCGCTAATAAAAAAGCCTTGCCTGTACCGGAAGTAGCAGACGATGTGCGCGTGATGTCACGGGTTGTGGAGCTCCACACATCTGAACATTGTTTACAATCATGGCCACCAGCAGCGAGAGCGATTCGGATCGAGAAAGCGACGATTTCCTCATTAATTTGAGCGAGGATGGAAGATTCATGGATGAGGAAAGTGAGAGTGAAGGACTAGAGAAAAAAGAAAAATAAATAAATAAATAAAAAACTAGACGGCAGAGCGATTCAGATGGTATTATACAAATTTACTAGGATAATTCTGGAAAATCCCTTATCTGCTTATTGTGTTACTAGTGTTTTAGTGAGATTATATGGTCGTACCTGTACAGCCTGAAAGTCGGAGGGGTGTGGCCACGGGTGTGGTGACTGCCAGTGTCTCTGAGGGAAGCCAAGTTTTTCGACGAGGCAAAGCGAAGGCAGCCGTTGGGGGCCGGGCTTAGATTTTTTTTCTTTCCCTCCTCCACGGTGGAAGCATCCCACGTTCGGGGGCGGCCGGTTGGAGGAGGCAAGAGAGTCTGCAGCTGGCTCTTTGACAGGTGCACAAGGAACAACTCAAGCTCTCCGCTCATGTCTACTGTAAGAGCCGACTTATTACCACCATTTTCTTACCGAAACCTGCCGGTTGACATGTGGTAGGGAACCATGTTCGCCTGACCGCTCTGTTCCATAGTAATCTTTCGGGAATGTAAACAAGGAAACAATGAAACACCGGCTGTGTTTTTGTTGCTAAAGGCGGCCGCAATACACCGCTTCCCACCTCCATCTTTCTTCTTTGACGTCTATATTATTAATTAAACAAATTGCAAAAGATTCAGCAACACAGATGTCCATAATACTGTGGACTTATGCGATTAAAGCAGGCAACTTATAGCTGGGATCGGGGCTGGAACAAAATATCCGCTACAATCCGTGACGTCACGCGTCGTCATACCGTGACGTTTTCAACAGGATACTTCTCGCGAAATTTAAAATTGCAATTTAGTAAACTAAAAAGGCTGTATTGGCATGTGTTGCAATGTTAATATTTCATCATTGATCTATAAACTATCAGACTGCGTGGTCGGTAGTAGTGGGTTTCAGTAGGCCTTTAACATTAAGCAGCCGGGAGCAGAGGGATGAGGAGGATTGGGAGTGACGGCAACGCCACGAAATGCCGAAAGACATTCTGAAAAATCTTGTTAAAGGCCAACTGAAAGCCACTACTAGCGACCACGCAGTCTGATAGTTTATATATCAATGATGAAATATTAACATTGCAACACATGCCAATACGGCCTTTTTGGTTTACTAAATTGCAATTTTAAATTTCCCGTGAGATATACCGTTGAAAACATCGCGGAATGATGACACTTATGTTGACGCGCGCTTGTGACGTTATTTGTTTGAGCGGACATTTCAGCCACGGCTAAAAGTTGTCTCTTTTCATCGCATAATTACACAGTATTTTTGACATCTGTGTTGCTGAATCTTTTGCAATTTGTTCAATTAATAATGGAGACTATAAAGAAAAATGCTGTTGGTGGAAAGTGGTGGATTGCAGCTGTCTTTAGCACCGAGACACAGCCGGTATTTCTTTGTTTGTTGTGAAGCTTCAATATGGAACAGAGCGGTCAAGCAAACATCTTTCTCTACCACATGTCAACCGGCAAGTTTTTGGATGAGAAAATTGTGATATTAAGTCGGCTCTTGCCGGAGACTTGAGCGGAGTTTGCGTCCTTCTGCAGCAGCTGTCAAAAAGGCAGCTGTGACTTTCTTGGCTCATCCATATGGCTTCCCCTCAGAGACACTGGCGGTCACCGCAGCCCTTCGACTTTCAGGTATGACTTTATAATCTCACTAAAACACTAGTAACACAATAAGCAGATAAGGGATTTTCCAGAATTATCGTAGTAAATGTGTCTAATAACATCTAAATCGCTCTCACTGCCGTCGCATTTTTTTTTTCATTTTTCTAGTGCTTCACTCTATCTTTCCTCATCCACAAATCTTTATTCCTCGCTCAAATTAATGGGAAAATCGTCGCTTTCTAGGTCCGAATCGCTCTTGCTGCTGGTGGCTATGATTATAAACAATGTGAGGACGTGAGGAGTCCTACAACCCGTGACGTCACGCACTTATCGTCTGGGACTTCCGGTAAAGGCAAGCCTTTTTTATTAGCGACCAAAAGTTGCAAAATTTATCGTCGATGTTCTCTACTAAAACCTTTCAGTAAAAATATGGCAATATCGCAAAATGATTAAGTATGACACATTGAATGGACCTGCTATCCCCGTTTAAATAAGAAAATCTCATTTCAGTAGGCCTTTAAAAACATTAAAAACGTTAAACCTGCATGTTTGGCTCCGGTGCCGTGTTTGCAGTGGAGCTGCTAGGAAGCGACTTCCACACCCGTCTTTTTCCTTTTTCAATCCTTTTTTTTTTTTAAATGCTCCAGGGAGCCACTCTGGTGGTGGTAAGACTTTTGCACAGTACTTTAAATTCTATATTCCAACTTCACGCTTGTAGTCACCAGAAGAATGAGAAGACTGATAATAATTGTGTTGGGGTTAATCATATGATAAGGAGGATTAAAAACAGAGACAAGGTCATTGTTCAGGGGAAGTCGGAGGGCAAAAAAAGCTAATTGAGGCCCTGAAGGAGAGCAGAGATAAGTTCAATCAAGGAAGCAAGGGAATGTCAAATTGCGAGTCCAGACTGAACACCAGTCCCCCTGTAATCTCATAATCCCGAGCGGGCAGGCGGGACGTAATTGCTCGTTAGCGCCAGTTTCCACTCTGAGGCCTGTCACTGGAGCGCAGAAGCCAAATGAGAAACAGATAGCAGGTCCCATGCAGGTGTGGAACCTTTCAAACACACACACGTGTGGACACACTGGACACACACTTTGTGTCACGGCCAATTCCTCTCACACACACACTCAGACGCCCGAGGGGGGGCTGAGAGTAATCAGAGGTGTGGACACGGGCGAGCCTGGAGGAGGATTGGTGAAGAGTGGAGGCTATCTGCCGCTGTGACCCCAGGCCTCCAACCCCCCACTCTGCACGTGTCCCACCTGGAGGTTTTATGAAGCCCCTAACAACATCTCATTCTTCCAGGGAATGTAAGGGGGGGGCAAAGGACGATGAGTGTGAGGAATAATGTGTCGCCTGCCACAGAGGGCCAAAAATGGGCCGAAAGTGGACTTGACGGCGTTCGATTCCAAACTTCTTTCCTGCCTTTTCAGGATAGGATAGGATAGGTCTTTATTGTCATTGCACAAGTACAACGGAACTTTGTTTTCAACAGAAACCCGTTCAAGATTAGACAAACAAACAGTGTACAGCAGGGGTTGGCAATTAATTTTTACCGGGGGCCGCATGAGCAACTGGAGCACTGCTGGAGGGCCACACCGACAATATTTCAATATAATTTTGCGCAAATAATTTTTGATATACCGTAAGATAAATAATAATAATAATTTCATTTAACTTGAAGGCCTACTGAAGTTAGATTTTCTTATTTAATCGGGGATAGCAGGTCCATTCTATGTGTCATACTTGATCATTTCGCGATATTGCCATATTTTTGCTGAAAGGATTTAGTAGAGAACATCGACGATAAAGTTCGCAACTTTTGGTCGCTAATAAAAAAGCCTTGCCTGTACCGGAAGTAGCAGACGATGTGCTCGTGACATCACGGGTTGTAGAGCTCCTCACATCTGAACATTGTTTATAATCATGGCCACCAGCAGCGAGAGCGACTCGGACAGAGAAAGCGACTATTTCCCCATTAATTTGAGCGAGGATGTCATGAGGGCAGTCAGTTGCAGGTTTGCTGCCAGCCATCCAAGCCCACCTGCACCTAATCAACGACCTGACTTAAACCCTGGATCTCCACCCAGCTAGTGCCAGTTCGTCCGTTGCCTGTGGTACACTCCAACCTGAACACTATCATTCTGACCTTTGCCTTGAAACCTTTTTTGAACCCTGTTTTTGTATTTCCTCAGATGCTGACCAGACTTTTTGACCACGTCTTCCTGGAGCTGACTTTTGTTACTCTTAAATTATTTTCTCCAGTGATTTTTTTCTTATTAAAAATACTTTTTACTGATCCGCAATTGGATTCATTTTTTGAAACCTTAACAGAGGATGAAAGATTCGTGGATGAGGATAGTGAGCGTGAAGGACTAGAAAAAAAAAAAAGACAGGGCAGTGGGAGCGAGTGGGAGCGATTCAGTCGCCCCGGAGTATATGTCGCACCCCCGGTCAAACTATGAAAAAAAAACTGCGACTTATAGTCCGAAAAATACGGTATATGTAACACATTAATGTGTGCTATGGAAAATAAGTTTTTTTCCCTTGGATCCAAACTTTGACTAATATTTTTGCTCTTCCCCCCTTACCCAATATCACCTTTTCCCCACCTTTTTTAAGGACCTCCATAAGTGGCTGATCCGTTTGCAGTCCTGTCTTGTCTACCTGTAAAGTATGTCTGCTCATAGTGGGACTGTGCCGGAAATGTAATTGCAGTTCTTATGTGTCTTGTACATGTTAATGAATGGTAGGGGTGTGGGAAAAAATCGATTCGAATTTGAATCGCGATTCTCACGTTGTGCAATTCGGAATTGATTCTCATTTTTAAAAAAATCGATTTTTTATTTTATTTTTTTAATCAATCCAACAAAACAATACACAGCAATACCATAACAATGCAATCCAATTCCAAAACCAAACCTGACCCAGCAACTCTCAGAACTGCAATCAACAGAGCATTTGAGAGGAGACACAAACACGACACAGAACAAACCAAAGGTAGTGAAACAAAAATGAATATTATCAACAACAGTATCAATATTAGTTATAATTTCAGCATAGCAATGATTAAAAATCACTCAGACATTCATAAAACTACAAAAAAAGAACAATAGTGTCACAGTGGCTTACACTTGCATCGCATCTCATAAGCTTGACAACACACTGTGTCCAATGTTTTCACAAAGATAAAATAAGTCATATTTTTGGTTCGTTTAATAGTTAAAACAAATTTACATTATTGCAATCAGTTGATAAAACATTGTCCTTTACAATTATAAAAGCTTCTTACAAAAATCTACTACTCTGCTTGCATGTCAGCACACTGGGGTAGATCCTGCGGAAATCTTATGTATTGAATGAATACAGAATCCTTTTAAATCGGGAAAAAAAATCATTTTTGAATCGAAAATCGTGTTGAATTGAAAAAAAGAAAAGTCGATATTGAATCAAATCGTGGGACACCCAAAGATTCGCAGCCCTAATGAATTGACAATAATAAAGCACCCATCCTGAATATTGATCAGAGGTCGACTACACCCTGGGACTTATTGTTTCTGACCTTGGAGGTTCCACTGCATTATTCCTGAACATCGGTCCTACTTCTCTGCATTAAAATCAGAAGATTTATGTCCATGCTCGGAAGCAGCACAGGGACATGGCTAACGTCAGCTGCTCATTCATGCGCAGAGGTGGGTAGTAACGCGCTACATTTACTCCGTTACATTTACTTGAGTAACTTTTGGGAGAAATTGTACTTCTACGAGTAGTTTTATGCAACATACTTTTACTTGAGTATATTTATAGAGAAGAAACGCTACTTTTACTCCGTTCCATTTATCTAAATTAAGCTCGATACTCGCTACTTTTTTTTATCGATCTATTAATGTTTGTTTTGGTTAATGACAGAGCTTCAAAGTAGAGTCTACGCATGCCTGCGTTTCACCAATCACATGCAGTCACTAGTGACGTTGGACCAATCAAACAGAGCCAGGCGGTCACATGACCCGACTTAAACAAGTTGAAAAACTTTTTGGGGTGTTACCATTTAGTGGTCAATTGTACGTAATATGTACTGTACTGTGCAATCTAATAATAAAAGTTTCAATCAATCAAAAGTGTAAAGGAAAAAAGACACTTTTTATTTCAACCGTACTTCCCGTCAAAAGCCTAAAGACTGATCGCACAGTTCCTGTCTTCACAATAAAAGCGCCGCTCCATCGCGCCTGCGTTAACAAAATAAGAGTCTCCGAAAGCCAGCACAAACAAGCTAGCAAGCTACGGAGTTTGCCGCCAATGTATTTCTTGTAAAGTGTATAAAAACGAATATGGAAGCCGGACAAATAAGATGCCAAAAATCAACAACTTTCATGTGGTATTAGACGGAAAAGAGGAACTTTTTTTCTCCTCCATTTGAAAACGTGAACGTCTGATTCCAATCAATGCAAGTCATCAGAATCAGGTAATACACCAACTTATATTCTTGTCTTAATGAAAGATAGGAATCTATATGTTAAACATGCATGTATATTCATTAAAACACCTTCAACATGTGAACACAAACGGCAAAATAAATAAATATAAATTATATACTGTATATATAAATGTATGTATATATATATGTATATATATGTATGATATGTGTGTGTATAAATGATTTGTGTGTGAATGTATGATATGTGTGTGTATGTATATGTATATATGAGGTAGATCACCTCGACTTGGTCATTTACTAAGTAATTGATGAACGTTGAAAAACGTATTGGGGTGTTACCATTTAGTGGTCAATTGTACGGTCAATCTACTAATACAAGTTTTAATCAATCACTCAATCAATCAAATCAATGAATGCCTACTGAGGCTATAGTGCTGTTAAGTTATTGTGGCTCAATGTGTCCTTTTTTTTAAATTGTATTTTAATGTACTATTATTTAATATATATTATTGTTTTAGTTGCTCAAGAGATATTCCTGGCTCTGAATTTGCTCATTGCTATTTTTATGTTTTTGTGCATTGTTTTTTGCCGTAATCAGGTTACTCATCAGTTACTCAGTACTTGAGTAGTTTTTTCACACCATACTTTTTACTTTTACTCAAGTAAATATTTGGGTGACTACTCCTTACTTTTACTTGAGTAATACATCTCTAAAGTAACTGTACTCTTACTTGAGTACAATTTCTGGCTACTCTACCCACCTCTGTTCACGCGTCCAGGGATTTATTTCAAGTTGGCTTTCTGACCACCTGCTGGACTCCTTTTTCATTCTCTTTTTTTACTTTGGGGCGTGGAGGAACATCTGGCCTACTAAGTGCGGCTTGTGAACAGCAGATTTTGAAAACGGCGTCCCAAAATTGCCGGCCGTAAGACGAAAACATGAGCAGTGATAAACACGGAGGAAGGACTGGGCTCACTTACTCATATTTCTCTGCGGGGTCGTCGAAGTATTTATTAGAACAGTTTTAAGACGTGTTTCATGTCCCACTCTGGTGATTACTTAGGTGATTACTGGCCTGTGTATACGTGTAGTTAACTGGTGGCAGATTTAAGAGGACCAGAAGACATTTCAAGTCAGACAGTACAAGCTGGACTTCATTAGCGGCCCCAATTAGGGGAAACATATTGGCTGCCTGCTGACGAACCTGCGAGACTGATTAGTGGCTTCCTGCAGGTCGTCTGACGCTTGTTCGGAGGGCGGTGTGTCCCAAGTGCAACCGTGGTCACACCTAGAGTAAGCTGTGGAGGAGAGGTAAGGTAACGGAATTGAGCGACATGGGCGAAAACCATCGACATAATCCAGTTAAAAAAACACACATCAGCACCATAACACAAATAATCTGCAGATCAAAAAGCAAAAGTCAAACGCTGACCAATCTAAATCTTAGAATAAATTTGACCAATCTAAATTTAAGACTAAATGTGACCAATCTAAGTCTAATACTAGAGCTGACCAATCTACGTTCAAGACTAGTTATGACCAATTTAGTTCTAAGACTACATCTAGGCACTCTAAGTCTAAGATTAGATCTGACCAATCTAAGTCCAAGACTAGGTCTGACCAATTTACGTCTCGGACTAGATGTGACCAATCTAAGTCTAACACTAGATGTGCCCAAGCTAAGTTTAAGACTAGATGTGACCATTCTAAGACTAAGACTAGATATGACCAATATAAGTCTAAGCCTTGATGTGACTAATGTAAGTCTAAGACTAAATATGACCAATCTAAGTCTAAGACTAGATGTGACCAATCTAAGTCCAAGACTAAATGTGACCAGTCCAAGTCTAAGACGAGATGTGACCAATCTAAGTCTAAGAATAGATTTGACCAATCTAAATCTAAGACTAAATCCGACAAATCTAAGTCCAAGACTAGATGTGACCAATCTACGTCTCAGACTAGATGTGACCAATCTAAGTCTAAGACTAGATGTGCCCAACTAAGTCTAAGACTAGATGTGACCAATCTAGGTCCTAGACTAGATATGACCAATCTAAGTCTAAGACTAGATATGACCAATCTAAGTCTAAGACTAGATATGACCAATCTAAGTCTAAAACTAGATATGACCAATCTAAGTCTAAGACAAGATGTGACCAATCTAAGTCTAAGACTAGATGTGACCAATTTAAGTCTAAGACTAAATGTGACCAATCTAAGTCTTAGACTAGATGTGACTAATGTGAGTCTAAGATTAGATATGACCAATCTAAGTCCAAGACGAGATGTGACCAATCTAAGTCTAAGAATATATTTGACCAATCTAAGTCTAAGAATAGATTTGACCAATCTAAATCTAAAACTAGATCTGACTAATCTAATTCTAAGACTTGATGTGACCAATATAAGTCGAATACTTGATCTGATCAATCTACGTGTAAGACTAGTTATGACCAATTTAAGTCTAAGACTAGATCTAGGCACTGTAAGTCAGAGATTAGATCTAACCAATCTAAGTCTAAGACTAGATGTGACTTATCTAAGTCTAAGACTAGATTTGACCAATCTAAGTCTAAGACTAGATCTGACAAATCTAAGTCTAAGACTAGATGTGACCAATCTAAGTCTCAGACTAGATGTGACCAATTTGGGTCTAAGACGAGATCCAAGCGATCTAAATCTAATATTAGATCTGACCAATCTATTGGCGACGTGCTTTACACCACTGCATCCCACGCTTTGCACTGGACTTGGTGATGTATGGCTTAGATGCAGCTACATGGCCATGGGAACCCAATCCAGGAAGCTCTCTGCGTACTGTATGTGGGCTAATTGGAAGGTCACGTAAATGTTGGAGCTCTGTAGCAACTGACTGTGCAGAAAGTCTTTGCACTATGCGCTTCAGCATCCGCTGACCCCTCTCTGTCAGTGTATGTGGCCACCCACATGGTGGCTGAGTTGCTGTTGTTCCCAAACTCTTCACTTTTAAAGTTGACTTTTGAATATTTAGGAGCGAAGAAATTTCACGACTGGATTTGTTGCAGCGGTGGCATCCTATGACAGTTCCACGCTGGAAATCACTGAGAGCGGCCCATTCTTTCACAAATGTTTGTAGAAACAGTCTCCATGGGTGGCCAAATACTTTTGGCAATATATATATATATATATATATATATATACATACACACACACACACACACACACACACATATATACACACATATATATATACACACATACATATATATATATATATATATATATATATGGGGTGTGGGAAAAAATAGATTCAGATTTGAATCGGGATTCTCACAATGTGCGATTCAGAATCGATTCTCATTCATAATAAATCAATTTTTTTAAATCAATCCAACAAACCACTACACAGCAATACCATAAAAATGCAATCCAATTCCAAAACGAAACCTGACCCAGCAACACTCAGAACTGCAATAAACAGAGCAATTGAGAGGAAACCCAAACACGACACAGAACAAACCAAAAGTAGTGAAACAAAAATGAATATTATCAACAGCAGTATCAATATTAGTTATAATTTCAGCATAGCAGTGATTAAAAATCCCTCACTGACATTATCATTAGACATTTATAAAAATAATAAAAAAGAACAATAGTGTCACAGTGGCTTACACTTGCATCGCATCTCATAAGCTTGACAACACACTGTGTCCAATGTTTTCACAAAGATAAAATAAGTCATATTTTTGGTTCGTTTGATAGTTAAAACAAACTAAAATTATTGCAATCAGTTGATAATACATTGTCCTTTACAATTATAAAAGCTTTTTTTTTTTTAAATC